>NC_081797.1:10004326-10101826 GCF_963082965.1 Carassius carassius | reverse complement strand
ATAAACAATAATTAATTTGCTCAAACCTGAATGACAATTTTTTGGGGGGTTGAACCCCCCCCCTATTTTGACTGAAATAATACAATAATACTCAAATAAGAAATTAAAACTGCCAGCAGGTGGCAGTAATTGCCTTTTTGAGTCTTTCATTCATTTAATTCGTTCAAATGGCTGATTCATTCAGGAATTCAGTAAATGGCTCACTTTATGAATGGCCTTTTGAATCATTGATTCACAGGAATTGGCGGGGGTGGGGCAGTGCGTTAACTGCATTAAAATATTTGAATTTATTTATTTTAACTAATTAATTAAGTTAACACTTTAAACTGACAGCCCTTAATATACATGAATAAACAACAAACAATAAGTAGCTGTTTTAATTCAAAGCAACAGCTTTGAGTGGCTCATCCAAGAATATAAAAAAACCAAAATATTTCTTTAAAAAAATACAGAAAATCAGGTTTATGCAAACTTACACATTCATAAAAGTATCAAAGGCATGTGTTAACTATGAATATACACACCTGCGATGGCTGTGGCCGTCTGGATGGGGTAATTCTGCTGTGCGAACGGCTTCACACTGAGGCGATTATCACAAGGTGTCATTTTTAATTCAGAAGTTGTTGTACACGTTTTACTATGTTCAAACTCAGCCATGTATATTCAAATTGAAGTTATATAGACTTACTCTTGTGAGGAACCAGGCTGTCCTGTTGACACTTGCCAAATCTAGTAAAGGAGTACAATGTATTGCAGTGTTATAGTGTAAAACAATACCGATGCATGGGACACTAATAGTTTTAAAGCAGTCTGGGGTGTCTCTTACCCCTGTCGCCCCAGGCAAGGTGTGTCGAGGGAGTCCTGCGAGCCCCAGCCGGCTGTGGATGGCCGTGGCAGAGACGATCTGCGCTGAAGACATGGCCGCCATCCTGTTGATTGCATCATTCTTCACGGTCTGGTCCTTCAACCAAACACACCACAGAAAAGACTTAGCTCCTGCTCTCATACTGCTATAAAACCTCTTTTATTTTATTAGATGAAATCAAATCTAACCCTGGCTCAAGGGCAAAGGGTTTCATCATTTCTTTAAATGAATATGTCTTGTTAAGAACCCGGCGCTGTGAAAAAGCAGATAAGACCCATTTAAACTGCTCCACCATACCAGCGAAACGGGAAAATAGTTTTGCCATTGACCTTCGAATCGGAAAATTTAAAGTGTTAAAAATTAATAAACTAAAGTCCTTCCAAACTTAAAAAGTTTTATGTAAGCACTGAGTACAGCATATAGCATACGTGAGGAACTCAAAGCACAGAATCCAGCACAGAAACTTTTTGTTGTGTGGTGATTAAGTGGCCATCTCATTTACTTCTCATGCTTATTGACAAACTTGTGTGAATAAACAGACCTTGTGTGAAGAATATGAGCTCTGTTTTTGTAAGAAATGCTGTAGAAATGGAAGCAGCCAGCTGCGGCGCATGAAAGCAGCAGGCAGTCAGACTGTCTGATAAATGTGTTGCATTGTGGTCAAGCAGGCTGAAGAGTACTGGAGCACATATGCTTAAAGAAGAGCCTTTTGTATCATCACAGACACTGCCAAATAAAATGAATAGCCAATCCTATTCGCTCTCTTTCTCTCTTGGAAAAAGCACCAAAATAAGAAAAAAGAGAGAAAAACTAAACAGAGGTTTTGTCCATGGACTGTCGTTGGCTGTTTAACCACCAGATGCCACAGCTGCTCAAAAGGCATGATCCAGCATACATGAAGGATTTCTGAAGGATCATGTGACTGGAGTAATGAAGCGGAAAATCACAGGAATAAATGACATTTTAAATGAATTTAAATAGAAAGGAGGTATTTCAAATTATACTAATATTAAAAAAAATAAGTGTTTTACTGTATTTATGCACCCCATCTGAGCATACGCTAGTGTATATATGATCAATACCAGTGACCTGAACCTTTATGTAGACAAGTCTACAAATTTTAGGCAGTTACACAGATACTGAATAATGTCTAAAGGAGGCACATCTACTTTGACTTTCACACCACATTGTAAATCATGTCCTTGAACGACTTTACTCAAGTCCATTCGTCTATCACACATTCAATATTTCAGTGTGCATGCGACGCCTTTCCAAAACAAACACACTTTTGGGCAAAACAGGAAGGAAACGGACAAACATGCAGAAGAAAAGAAGTTAGCCAGTTGACTGCATACTAAGCAGGCCAGTCACAAGCAGGAGATCTAGGTTACAGACAGTCAAACAGCATGGCACTCGCACACACACACACACACACACACACACACAGTTCAGTAGGGATATGGCCTGAGAAACTACACACATACATACACAGACTGTGTCGAACACAAGATTGCCATGTACCTTTAGCTTGGAGTGAAATTCTCTGGATTTCCTCCGAGCAAGAACCTGGATATGACTGGAGACCTGGTCACACACACACACACACACAAGCACAAAAAGAGCATTTTGTAACCATGGAGATGAAAGGCCCCCTGCCATTAGCCGCAAAAACATGCACTTTAATTACAAACAGAACATCCAACACAACCTTTCACATTATTTGTTCACCAACAAGAAAGAAAGTGATCAGCTATTTAATTAGTTTTTAAGTCAAACTGACTTTACGGTACATTTGTAAAGATTTGCACTGAATTGAGAGCACAAAGCAACAGGTGTCCACTCAGTAAAGAGCGCTCTGGAAACTAGGGAAGGCAGTAAGCCAGCCAGACAACGTTTGGATGAAGCCATAAACAAAGTCTGGCTCGTCACAATGTGAGTTTACTGGAAATAGCCTCTATAAGCAGCATTATTTATTTCATGTCACGCTCAGAACTTGAAGCAGCTCTGCTAACCTGTTTTCTCGTCCGTGTCTTTCCCGTTCTGAGTTTAATGTATCTGGCGATTAATTCATTACGACCTGTAAGAGAGAAAGAGAGAGAGAGAGAAAAGATATACCTGTTAATGAACAGTAATATTATATAACCTTTATTTACATTTTTAAACAAATTATTTCAGTGACTTCACACCGATTCATTGTTTTGCTTTAGTTTGCTGCAAAACCTTTTTAAGGTTTTTTTTAAGGTATTTAAGGTTACACCACTGCACCAATAGTTATGACTATAAATGTATATTAAATACACAGACACATGAAGAATTAGCTGAACTATAATACAACAGGAACTAGGTCTGTCATTTAATTTTCCAGATGAATTGTTTTTATATATATCAACCACAATGAACGGCTTATATGAAATGAAAATTATTCAAATACAATATTACAATATTGTGGCAGACGAGTAAATAGTTGAATAGAGTCAATATATTGTTCATTATATTTTCATATCATTTAACATTAGCCTCAATGTCCTACAACTCACAGTAATTGATATTAAATTAAAATGTAAGTTAAATTTTATTCCACTAAATTAACAATAAACAATGCAATTTGATATGGGGGAGGCAAGGATAATCATTAGTGTATATTCTTCATATATTAAACTAAATACTTGGTTTAAAAAAATAATTAAGGGTAGTAAATTAACATTGATATAGTAAGATTATCAGTTTAACATTAGTCAGTCACTGGCCTTCAACCCATAATTAACTTAAATTGATTTTATTATTTTAGGTTGTTTAACGAGTTAATTTAAAAAATGATTAATTGCACTAAATTAACATTAAAAATTCAATTTAAATGATATGGAAGAGGCAAAGATTATCAGTGCATAAAACTTAATTGTCTATTCTTCATTTAATAAATTAAATAGTTGATTTAAAAATAATCATAGTAAATTAACATTGATATGGGAAGATTATCAGCAAAAATGCAATTTAAATAATATGGCAGAGGCAAAGATTATAACAACTTTATTGTCTGTTCCTCATATAATACTATGATACTTAAAGAACACTTGAAAGATGTGAAAGATGTGAAAGATATGAAAGTGTAATGTGAATATGAACTACTGAGCTTATACTGCTTTTAGAAACTTCACAGTCTCTAGCCACAATGCATTTTCATTATATTTTCATAATTATATAACAGCAGGATGAACCTTCCTCAAAACATCTTTTGTGTTTCATGGAAAAAAAGAATGTCATGAAGGCAAGTAGATGATTTTATTCTGAACTAGTCCTTCAAGGACAATATCTGACCGTCAGCCAACAAACAGCGTCAGGGTATTTTCTCCAGCTAGCCTTTACCCAACGTGCCTGCAGTGTAATCTCTTCTAACCCAGACCTGGGCCTCCCTATTCTTCCAAACACAAACACACGCGTTCACACACACACACACACACACACGCTCTGTATGCTCACAATGCGGGCATTCATGCACACTCCGCTCTCAGATCAAAGACACTCCAAACGGCCAGCTGTAAGCATGCTTACTGCTGCATAATTCATTCTTTTCAGTCACTTGAAAACATGCTCAGCTGGACTTGGCAAACCTGCAAAACAACCTCCAGAGAGAAAGAGGACTTACAGAGACAGAGAAAGAGAGAGTGAGAGAGCCTGTCGACGAGTGCTGGGTTTTGAGAGTCTCCCCTGTGGAGTTTGGTAGACAAACCAAAGCATAAACTGACCAAAGAGACTAGTGGACTCTCAACAAGAGTTCAAATCAACAACACCATCATCACAGAATTACTGAATGACAGCTACAGCTGATTATTACTCAGCACTCAACCTGGTGATAATACAAGACACTATAAAATAATAATGAAAGAATATATAGATACATACATACATATATACATATATTTATTTTGGTATGTATTTATTTCTTGTGGTATAAAATTATATTTCTTTAATTCTCTGTCTATAAACACACATGCACAGCATGTTATTTATTTATTTATTTTATTGTAAACACAAAATGAAATAGACGTATACATTTTCAGTTACATATTACATATAAATTATATTAACATTATAACTCATATTAAAATATTTTTATATAATGAATGAATAATAATAATCATTATTATTATTAACAATAATAAATAATTTATTAATGTCAATAAATAATTTATATTACAATAGTAATTATATAATATATAAATAACATGCATATGTACACTATTTAAATTCTATTTATATTCAAGTGTATATACTTGAACATTTTATATATTACACACATATATATATTACACACACACATATATATATATATATATATATATATATATATATATATATATATATATATATATATATACTGTGCTGTAAAAAGGTTTTTGCTGCCTTCCTGTTTTTTATTTTATTTTTTGCACATTTGATTATTTTCATGTAGTGCCAGGCAGGTTTGGACAGTTTTTCCCCCAAATAAATGAAATAAATAATTCAAAACTGCATTTTGGATTTACTCATGTAATATTAAAATGTGTCTGTTGATCTGAATCATTCAAGTGTGACAAACATGCAAAGTTTAAAAAACAGGAACCTTTTTCACACCACTGTACAGTATATATAACATTTGTAGATTAGATATTTATTACATATATAATTAGCATTGATGAATTTGATGATTATATGAATAACTATGGATTATATATAATAAAATAATGAATAATATAACACATCTGGCTGACAATCCAGCAATAAAAGGACATCTGAATCTTCTGATGACTCATTAATGTTGCTCTCTTAGAAATATGTTCAGGTTTGGTGATGAGTCACTCAACAACAGCGAGTCGTTAAAAAACTGAGTGATGACAAATACTAAAAGCATACACAGGCTTGAGAAACACTTGCAGTTGAATCCATGACCAAGAACAGGACAAGATGTGGTTTAACGGATGCACTGAAATAAAAAATAAAAAACAACAGGGGGTAGATGGCATTCCTTTATAGTGGCGTTACAAAAGTGTTGATGTTATGCTGGTGGAGGGCAGGCCACCAAAGCCACCGAGGATGTGGTCATCAAATTACAATCAGCTTGATCAGCACAAAGTAAAGCAGCTCTGAAGAACACACAGCGAGCTGATAAATGGACCTCACACTGATGCAGGGTTAACCTCAGCATGTCTTCAGAGGGCAAAGATGCTGCCAAAAATGGGGCTCGTCAATCATTATGTGCTGACAGCTTTCTCTGCCGTCAGTCTCTTCCAGCAAACTAAATGAAAGCATATGATTTATGCTGTGATATCCACACTTTCATTTTTCAATGTCTAACAGGGACAATTGACTCAAAAATGAGCTTTCTGTCAGCATTTACCCACTCTCATGTCATCTCAAAGCTGTATGTCTTACATTCTGCTATGTTTCTTACACAGATCTATCATATGAAAACTTGGAATATAGTGCATGTTTAATATAGTGAGAATAGTGTAGATGCTTCATGCTTTTGTGTCCTTTCTGAAGTTTTAAAACATTGATGGCAGTCTACACAATGTTTTTTTTTGTGTCCCGTAGGAAAAGAAAAGTTGGCTTGAAATGACATGAGGGTAAATGATGACAGAAGTTTCATTTTTGGATGAACTGTCCCTTTAAGACGTGATAATACAGTATGACTGATTTAACTCCTGTTTTGTTTTCAGATAACACTAACTCAGTCTCCATTCTTCTGTGCTGAAGAGACTTTAGACTGCAAGGGTGTCATCGGAAACGGAGATGTGTGGTTCAGTCACTCAAGTTCATCATCTTGTCAAATAAAATATCTCTCAGAAAAGTGATGAAATCGTATAGAAGCATTTGGTTCACCTCACAAACCTCTAAAACGCTTTGAGTGTTTGAAATGACCCACAAGTATCGGGGTGTTGGTCCCGGGGCAGGACAGAAACCCTGAATCTTTGGGACAATGGTTCTGTTGCTCTGACTCGGGCTGATATTAGAATCACAATGGCCTAAACTAACAATACAAAGACTTTCTGCAGGGGGTCCATGACTAAGGAATGACGAGTCCAAACTGAGACTGCAATATTCATAGCTGATTTCCATGGGCATCAATTCATCAGTAGGGTTTACATTATATTTTAAGCAACAGAATACAACAATAAAGAATGATGAGAGATATAATTTTCATTCATATTAAAATCACAAAAACAGGCTTGAAATAATTCATTTTGCATCAACATTTTAAAAGCATCTTTAATTTATAGTTATATAAGAATTTTATATTGTTTATTATTTACTTTTATTTATCATTTTTGTGACAGTAAATAATAATAATATTTATTATTATTATAGAAGGTTTATGCAGTATTTTGTGACATTATAATTAAAAATAAAATAACAACAACAATGATTGTAGTGGCCATAAAAAATATGATTAATTGTTATTAAAATCTAATTTTTAATTAATTTAATCTAATTTAATAGTAATAAAAATAAACTAAATTAATAATATTATATTTTACAAACATTAAATGTGTTATAAAAACTATTTAATACTTATTGATTATGGCATTAAACATCAACATTAACAACAACAACAATAATAATAATATCATAGTTAATTGTTTTTAAAAAAAACTACATTTAATAATAAAAACTAAATAAATGAATAACATTATATTTTATAAACATAAAATGTGCTATATTAACTATTTAATATTTAAAGATTATATATGAAACATTAACAATAATAATTATAATAATAATAAAGAATTACAGTTAATTGTTATTAACATATACAAAAATAAATGTAATAATAAAAATAAACTAAATTAAATAAACTAAATATATTTTATAAACATAAAATGTTTTATAATAAATATTTAATGAATATGATATAACTTGTATTTATTCAATTACGATTATATTTTTATGTGTAACTGAAAACAGACATATGTGACAGGTCAGTTAACAACTATGCATCATAATATTTTCCCCCCAAAAATAAAATGTCCAAAAAAATCACCTCTGCCATCAAAATTCAGAGAAATTCTTTCAAACACACTTTACTTAAGTGCTTAAGACTCCACCTTCCTGAAGAACTTTGATCCAAAGACAGAGGTCTGCTTCTGTTAAATCAAGGTATTCCGACTTGACCGTCCAGTGATGCTAACAGACTCATCATCTACCTGCTCATTTAGTGCACGAGCATAAACAGTGAGGAATGACAAAATGCCATATGGCTATAAGTAAAGGTCAGCCTCCAAAAGCAGATGGTGGTCTGAACAATCCCCTCTCTGGGAGTCAGTCAGCTTAAACTGATACGATCTGCAGGCTCAATGCAGGTGTTTCCCTGAGAGCAGGACCGAGGGGTGTGTCCAGATAAAGCCACACACACACACACACACACACACACACACACACACACACACAAGCCTGCTACCATCTGATTAGAGTTAGCCAGCTGTCCTCTGTGACGGGTAGATCCAGTAACACGATGACACCCCTCCGTCCGCAAACCATTTTTAGAGGGAGGGTCTGAGAGGAAATTCAAGGCCAGATGGCAAGAGACCGTGACGGACAGTCTTTTCTTTTCCAGTGGACACCCCCCCGCAGCCCTCATCCCGCCAAAACCACTACGATTAGTTGTGAGAGGAAAGTCACGGACATGATCAGATGGACCAGAATTATACATGATAAACTTGAAAACAATAATATATTAATATCAAATATATTCATTAAGCCTGGGTCACCACTATGACTTTATTCCTAGATAACATTTAAAAACAACAGAAGTTGAACCATCTCCATAAAGTTTAAGAATAAAGATTAACCTTAAAAAAAAAGTATATATATATATACTTGAACATTCTTTAGAATCAAATTTAGAGTGAAAATGAAATTACTTTTTTTTATAACATCTCTGGTCTTTTTGTGTGCAGTTTATCAAAGAATTGCTTTGCTTGGCTTTTAAAAAAATAAAATAAAACGCAATTTATTAACCTATTGGTTCTCTTTGTAATCTTTTATGAAAAAAAAATAAAAATAAAATAAAATAAAAAAATAAATAAAATGCAGTGTATAAAAGAAAAGTTTCTCTTTGTATGCTTTTATAAATCTAAACTACACTAAATAAAAAAGATAAATAAAAAAGAAATGCACCATCTCTGAAACAACTTTCCTCTTTGGATCTCCAAGGCTGCTTAAGTTACAGCCAATGGGGCCACAGGTTAAATTCAAGACCTGCCCTAAATGTATTCCCTTTAAATGTTGTTTTACTCATTAATACTTCACATTATGAATTTAAAAACGATTCTGTCAAACAGAAGGAAGCACTGAAACTAAGGACAAGGCTTGATGGTAAAAGCCCTGAAAGTGTGTATACTTATGAAAGTCCAGTATAAAGAGCTCTAGAACACTGAAAGCTTCTCTTCCTGTGATTGAGAAGAAACTGGAAACACTGAGTGGAAGGACTCGGTTTGGAGCTGTTTTCTTTAATGGGAGCAATTAAGCATACTTCCTGTGTGTGCGTAAGGGAGAGAGAGAGAGAGAGAGAGTTTGTGTGTGTGTGTGTGTGTGTGTGTGTGTGTGTGTGTGTGTGTGTGTGTGTGTGTGTGTTTGGACATGCAAGTGTGCTTGTCTGACTGTGTCCTAACATGGTGTGCTGGCTGGAAACATCACACCAGCCTGCTGGAAATCACACACGGAAAATCCAAATGACCTCTCGCTCACTCCCTCTCAAACTCTCTCTCGCTTTCTCCCTCATTTAGTCTTGCTTGATAAAGTTACTGTGTGCAAACTTCATAAAAGGTGCGCTCAAAATGGAGTGTTTATCTGCCAAGCTAAACTTGACAAACAAATGACTTTTAGATTGAAGAGAGAAACTTGTATCACAGAGACACACTGACTGAGCTAATGTGTGTTCAAATGTGATGATGATCACACATCAAAATAAGATGTATGTCTTCAATTATTCTATTTTCAATGAGGCCTTTTGCATCTGTAGCAACAGCACAAAATGTTTTGGAGTTGAAGTCTTGTTCACAAGAAACTTTTTTCACCATCCCTGTTTATACAGTTTTACAGTACAGTAAAAACACCCTAGGGAAATCGTGATGAGGCTTTATTGTCATATCGTCGATATTGCGACTGTTAAATTGCAAAAGCTGAGAAATAATTAATAAATTTCTGAGTAAACAAATGTTACAGAGTGAAGCGTAGCAGTGTGTTCATTTATACATAAGATGCTCATAATAATATAATCTCACACTAGTAAATGCTGCTAAAATAAAATAAATATATTATTATTATAAGTAGTAGTATTTTATTACTTATACCATTATTACAACCCGAATTCCGGAAAAGCTGGGACGTTTTTTAAATTTTAATAAAATGAAAACTAAAAGACTTTCAAATCACATGAGCCAATATTTTATTCACAATAGAACATAGATAACATAGCAAATGTTTAAACTGAGAAAGTTTACAATTTTATGCACAAAATGAGCTCATTTCAATTTTGATTTCTGCTACAGGTCTCAAAATAGTTGGGACGGGGCATGTTTACCATGGTGTAGCATCTCCTTTTCTTTTCAAAACAGTTTGAAGACGTCTGGGCATTGAGGCTATGAGTTGCTGGAGTTTTGCTGTTGGAATTTGGTCCCATTCTTGCCTTATATAGATTTCCAGCTGCTGAAGAGTTCGTGGTCGTCTTTGACGTATTTTTCGTTTAATGATGTGCCAAATGTTCTCTATAGGTGAAAGATCTGGACTGCAGGCAGGCCAGGTTAGCACCCGGACTCTTCTACGACGAAGCCATGCTGTTGTTATAGCTGCAGTATGTGGTTTTGCATTGTCCTGCTGAAATAAACAAGGCCTTCCCTGAAATAGACGTTGTTTGGAGGGAAGCATATGTTGCTCTAAAACCTTTATATACCTTTCAGCATTCACAGAGCCTTCCAAAACATGCAAGCTGCCCATACCGTATGCACTTATGCACCCCCATACCATCAGAGATGCTGGCTTTTGAACTGAACGCTGATAACATGCTGGAAGGTCTCCCTCCTCTTTAGCCCGGAGGACACGGCGTCCGTGATTTCCAACAAGAATGTCAAATTTGGACTCGTCTGACCATAAAACACTATTCCACTTTGAAATAGTCCATTTTAAATGATCCTTGGCCCACAGGACACGACGGCGCTTCTGGACCATGTTCACATATGGCTTCCTTTTTGCATGATAGAGCTTTAGTTGGCATCTGCTGATGGCACGGCGGATTGTGTTTACCAACAGTGGTTTCTGAAAGTATTCCTGGGCCCATTTAGTAATGTCATTGACACAATCATGCCGATGAGTGATGCAGTGTCGTCTGAGAGCCCGAAGACCACGGGCATCCAATAAAGGTCTCCGGCCTTGTCCCTTACGCACAGAGATTTCTCCAGTTTCTCTGAATCTTTTGATGATGTTATGCACTGTAGATGATGAGATTTGCAAAGCCTTTGCAATTTGACGTTGAGGAACATTGTTTTTAAAGTTTTCCACAATTTTTTTACGCAGTCTTTCACAGATTGGAGAGCCTCTACCCATCTTTACTTCTGAGAGACTCTGCTTCTCTAAGACAAAGCTTTTATAGCTAATCATGTTACAGACCTGATATCAATTAACTTAATTAATCACTAGATGTTCTCCCAGCTGAATCTTTTCAAAACTGCTTGCTTTTTTAGCCATTTGTTGCCCCCGTGCCAACTTTTTTGAGACCTGTAGCAGGCATTAAATTTTAAATGAGCTAATTAAGTGGATAAAAGTGTAAAATTTCTCAGTTTAAACATTTGCTACGTTATCTATGTTCTATTGTGAATAAAATATTGGCTCATGTGATTTGAAATTCCTTTAGTTTTCATTTTATTAAAATTTAAAAAACGTCCCAACTTTTCCGGAATTCGGGTTGTAATATAAACAAAAATAAATTTAAATTAAATTAAATATGCATCTATAAAAAAAACTTTCCTCTTTGGATGACATCACAGAGGCTGTTCAAGTTTCAAAATAATAATAATAATAAAAGAAAATATTAATAATGAAAATATAATAATACATATAATAATACAACTTTTAAAATTGTATTTTAAAATCATAATAAAAAAATTCTAGTCAAAAGACATCACCCCCAAATCTTGCTCATTTAGCTGAAATAAAATTAAAAAATAAAATTTAATATTCAACTATAAAACAACTTTAAAATAAATAAAATTTAAATAAAAAATTAAATTAAATATGCAGCTCTGGAAGAAAAAAACATTCCTCTTTGGATAACACACAGAGTCTGTTCAAGTTTCAAAATAATAATAATAATAATAATAATAATAATAATAATAAACTTTGTATTTTAAAATCATAATTTAAAAGAAATTCTAGTCAAAAGACATCACCTCTAAATCTCACTCATTTTATCATCTATCAAATTAAACATACCATTAGAAAAGCAATAGCACACTACTCCTCAGCAAGCTGCATGATCTTAAATGACAGCAAATAAGTGAAAATATAAAAAAAGTAATTCATGCTTCACATACAAAAACATGGCCAGTAATATATATAAGATTTTCAGCGCAGAAAATAATAAAATACACTAATGAGGAACAAGACATATAAAATTTTTTTTTTTTACAGCTCCCACCGAGCAATAATGTGTATTGTGCGGCTCAAGGACTCTGTGTAATATGATATCAGTGTCTGTTTCAATCACTCATCCGTCTCAAACAGTTAAGAGGTGTGAGGATGAAGCATGCTGTGTCCTGTCTCCTAACTGGCTCTCGGTGAGGTAACATCCATGCCTCTCACACCTATCAAAGCCAAATGAGAACATTAATGCGCTTCAGACAGGACTCATTTCTTGTGTCCATACGGTCTTCCGGGAGTCCGTAGCTCCTTGTACTAAGCCCCTTTTTCAAATTCACACGCCGTCCCTCGAGAAACATGATTAAACTCTGTACCTCTGGGAAAGAAAATGGGCAAAATTACTTCTTGGCCCCATTTTATGCAACACAAAAGAAGCAAAGCACAGGTTTAGAGTGGGAATATACATAGTTCTTTCTTAGACTTTGAAAAGTAAAGACTTTTTAAAAAAAACGCCCCACATCTAGGGACCTCCTCTGGAGCACAATACAGCCCTAAACACAAAAGCAATGTCCTGTGTGATTCTGCAAACACTTCTTTCAGATAACACCTGTTTCTCACCTGAATTCCTTTCTTTTCCATCAAACCACATCTCACACTGACAAGTTTCCTGCTCCTTTATTATTATGTACGAAAGTCTTCTGTGTGACTCTAAACATACCCGTAGGTGGAGGTGTGGTGCTTTGTCATTCAGAACTGGGATTTTGTAAGGGTTTTAAACTGAATCAGATATTTAATCACAGTGAGTAAGCACTTATGGGTGTACTGTAGCTATAATTGATCTCATTTATCAATTGAAAACTATTTTAATAATGATTTTCAATCACAAGAGATCAAATGTAATATTACAATAACACAAGTATTGTGACTAAAGTATACTGTTCAATCCTGTTATTTTTTAGCGTGGTGCTGACGTGGGCAACATGTGTTTGAATCAGGCTCGCAACAACATTTATTGTTACACAACTTTTCTCCTTAACTTTACTGTCACCCATTAAGGATGTTCGAAACCAAAGATTTGCAAAATCAGATAGTTGGTTTATGGCCAGAACGACTAGTTTTAGTTGACCAATCTGTTTTAAGGAAATCCTAAAAAATTAGGTTCATTTTTAGGTAGTTTTATTCACATCAGTTGGACACTTTATTAGGGGGTGTTCACATTAAACATGCTCTTTGTTCCATAACTAAATAATAAAAAACTAAACCAAAAAAGTTACAAATAAACAATACCATTATATAACTTATTATAAATAATAATTAATGGTTAATTAATGGTAAGTAATTAAATAAATTAATTGATTATTTATTTATTTTATTCTAAAACTACTGGACATTACTGACCGCAATATATTCATTAAAATTGTTAGTTCGTAAAAATAAAAAGAGAGGCAAAAAGGCTAAAAGTATAATCAGATTTTAAATGAACGTGCATGTCCATTGCTTGTCTTTCATTGTTGAAAATAAACAAAAAATACCTTAAGAAAAGTGTAGGGGTTTGTTTTGTGTTTTTGGATCGCCTTTTCATGTACTTCTGCTGATGGCAGAGACTCAACAGCATACTAGTTCGCCAGAACAGAATGACGATAACTCCCATAACCACGAGTTTCCCCTGCGGAACGTGATATAGCCTGAACTGGCACTAGAGTCTCCGAGCGGGTCTGTTATCCCATTGTTAAAGACACAGCTTAAAATCACAGTATTTCCAATCCTCCGAGGCACACATTATGTTCACAAAACCCATCACTGCCTGAGCACACCAGTCTATTCATAATTTTACACTCACAATTTGCCATTATGAAATGCAGAAAGACATGGTGCTGTAAGGTAAAATTATATGAATCAGGCTCTGTTTGCATGAATAGAGCTGCACACAAAATGTCCTTTAAATTAAATTAAATAAAAGGTGTTTTGCACTTTAACACACCCAGTAAGAGCAAATGTAGCTCTGAAATGCCCCTTAAAGAATGCAGCAACTGAATAGCATTCGTTTTAGGTTTTGTATTTATTTACATACATATGCTAAACATCTTAAAGCAGATTTACATAGATTTCAAGTGATAAGTCATAAAAACATATGCTAAATGTTGTTTGAACATCTGACAGAAATCCAACACACAGTGTGGATACTAATAAAATACTAAAATAAAAAATACACAACATGATAATTTAAGATTTTATCATTTTATTATACAAGAAAAGAGACTATTGACTAGAGTGGGTGATATGCACAATAGCTTATATCACGATATGAAATCATATTTCATGAGATTGATACATAACAATATAGATATTCTAGCTTTAAATTAGGTCTATGATATAAAAAATTCGATACTATAGAAATTAGGTATTTCTTGATGCTAGTATCAACATAAAAAAAACTAGCTAATACTGACCTAAAAAAAAAAACTTAGCAATTAAATGAGAATAAGAAATTAACTACAGGCAATAGGACAATAACTACAGTAAAAAAACAAACTAAAAAATTCTACTGTACACAATATATAAATTAATCAAATTAATAAAAAACATTTAACTTTTTTATTTTTTATTATTGAACTACTAAGAGTAGTGGGAGATTTTCTCTCTTTTGTCTATAACATTGTTTTTAAAATGAAAAACTGTAGGCAGAAATATTAGACTGCTGTCACTTTAAGAGCTACCCGGATCCAATATACTGTAACACGTTTTCTTTCTCAGCTGTCAACTTTCACTAGCAAAGACAGGCATTTTACTAAATTATATACAACCACAGAATGGCCAAGTATGTTAGTTGTGCTTGGAATACATTTCTTAAGTGCAGATTCGAACTCGGGATGCCCGTAGAGCAATATGTCAGCAAAATGCCCACAAGGCTTTTGGCACAGACTCTTATTGTAAAGTTTAACCAAGATTTCAAAGAAAAGGTTTCAAGGGAACAGTAGAGCATGGTGCTTGCAACACCAAGGTTGTGGGTTTGATTCCCAGTGACTGCATGACTTAAACGCCTTGCATGCAATGTGAGTCACTTTGGATAAAAGTTTGTCCCAGATGCATAAACATAAATGTTTTAAAAGAAAAGGTAACTGGAAAAAGGCAAAGGAAATGGCAAGTTGGATTCGAACCTGCATCCCCAGGCGGGCTGCAACCATGAAAAAAAACTTTTGAAATAGCAGCGCTTTTATGATTTATAAGCTTGTCCACATTTTCCATAATGAATCTGGATTTAACAACTGTTTGGTTTCCGAGTTGTTCCTAATAAGGACAGCTGGATACAAGTCCAAGCACTGTGAGGAGGTTTCATTGTGGACAAGGCCAAGAGTATGTTCAATATCCTAAGAGAAAAGAAAATCAGTATTCCCTCTTTCCATGACATCAGCCCAGCCGGGAGTTTGAGGGAGGAGTGGAGGGGAGGGGGGAAGCTTTGGGGAATGAGGTGGAGGGGATTGGGAGCGCAGCTGGTGTCAGCCGCATGACCATCTGCTCCTAACTAATGGTTCACGCTGACTTTACAACAGAACCCAGGACAGCCAGCCTGTTCCACCGCCTGGCACGCTGGAGTCCCGTTTCAACAACTCTCAACAATTCTCAACAACTTCGAGAACTTTCTGATGAGCATGTTCCCCGCTAACCACAACAAACAACTCACGATTACAAGCAGTCAAAACAAGCTTCAACGGCAGTCATAACGTTACATAGCTAGTCAAAATACATAGGTCTGTTTGTAAAACCTCTATATTTAAAGTAAATTTGATTTCAAAGTTGAGCTCATTTGGTTGGTTCAATTCAAACTTGAAAAGCTGGTCAGCTATGAACTCTGGATTCAAACTCAAGTTCTGAACGAGCAATCAAACCAATGGTTGCAGTCTTTTTCAACTCACCATACATTTTTCCCTCATCGGACAGGATGATTTTCCGTCGTCCGCAGGGTGGATAGATGGCCAGGGCCTCCTGGAAGCTCTGCTCAATGTCAGGGCTCCACACGCCCTCAGCGTCGTTGTCCATGGGCTTATCGGCCGAGTCACTCATCCTCTCGATATCCTCGCCGGCACTTTCACTGCCGCTCCAGCTGCTGGGATCCATGGCAACAGCTGGGATCTCAGATCCCGAGCCTGGAGAACTCTAGGCACACTCACCTGGGAAGAGCAACCAATAGAAGAAAAAAACAAGCAAATGATTGGCCTTGTTTAACTTTCTGCAAAGAGCTAAGATAAGTCTTTGAAAACACAACAAGTCAAGCAGGGGTGAACAGGAAGAAAAATTGAATGATAGAATTACCATATTAATTTATTATGGTATTTATAATGGTTTTTCAAGATACTTCAAAGAATACCATTGTATTACCATAATGTGGTCATTATGCAGTAAAAAAATCATAGTGATTGAGTATATTATTCATAAAAATTCAAGTTACTTTAGATTTTTTTTCCAACAATATTTTTAAAAAATATTACTTGGAATAAAATAATTATGAACCAAAATAAAAATAAAATAGGCCTTTTTTTAAGATTTCTGCCATTTGCCAAGTTATAACATTTTTATAATTAAACTAATGACAAAAATTACAAAATTACTAGTACTTAAATGTAAATAAAAATTTTAACAGAAAATATAAAAACAAAACTATAACAGTATCTCACTGATACTAAAAAACAAACAAACAAAAAACTGATCAAATATAATGATGACTCATTTTGCACTACTAAGATTTTCATCCAATCAGATGCTCTCTAGAAGAAGAATGCCCTATCGCTAATAACAACTAAGTAGCAAATCATGGCTTACGGCTGTGACATTCTAAACTCTACTGGCTACTTCAAACTTCATCTATGCAGGGAAGAAAACTGGGCCTGTTAAACAATGCCATTGCATCTTCAAAAATGGCCAGTTTACAACCTCACTGAAAAATAATAATTAACGCGGAGCACATTAAATACAATTAAAACATTCTCTCATCACCCATGAAAAACATCAAACCAAAAGCTAAAGATCAACACAAGATTGAAAGCCCATGAAGGAAATGAGAATAAAACATAAGCCACAGTAATTTAGGAGTGGCACTTAGGCTAAACCAAAACAGCTGCTGTCTTAGAAGGGAACACTTACAAGCTGGAGATGACATCAGACCAGCTTTTAAATTTGTGGTAGAAGATTGCTGGATGACAAATGATGATCCTGTAGCTTTTGAGAGTGAGTGATTAACCCAAATCGCTCCTAAAAGTCACTGTCGTTAGCATCAGTGCCACACAGTACGTTTCATGTTAAAGGAAAACTGCTTGCGCAAAAACGCTGCAGATAATCGCAATCTCATTAGAACCATTACACTACAAATCAAGGAAACACTGCAAAAATCTGGCATCCAATCGCAGCCAACTGTTCAAATAAACAGCCAAGAGCGTTACGACATCAAACGTGTGTGTGCGTATGACTGAACCATTGAAATCTCATCTAAATCGTCACACAGAATGAATGCTAACTACAAAACTTGAGTTTTCAAGTCACATCTGGCCTAGCGGCTACGCTAATTGGGGAAATGCCCAGTCAAAACAGTGCTGCCTATTGTAGAACTACAAGCATGTGTTTCCTGTCAAATTTGAGCAGGCTACACTTCACAATGTGTTAATGTGTGTCTATAAAGTGTTGGAAACTTATTAAAAAAAACATACAGTTTAGATACTGTTAATATATTTTAAAAGCATATTTTAAAATATATTTTAATGTATATGTTATGTATACATTTTAGTTTAAATTAACATTAAATGTTAATTAAGTAGGGACATCTTCAATTGTCTTTGAAATGCGGTTAATGTTTACTACCGAATGTACTGACAAGCATTTATGGTAAACTAAAACTCTACTTTAATGTAATTTTTATTAAAACTTACATTTCATGTGTTTAAATATATTTGTAATTACACATTTGAAATAATAAAGTTGCAATTTAATACATTTATTAGCTTTAAATGTAATGTCAAATAACACACTGCAGTTAAAATTCAAATCAAGTATGTTAGTGAACACCTAAAAATAAGTGTACTTTTTTCCAGCAGGACAAAATATTAAAACATATGAATTTATAATGTGCTTTACATTGTAGTACTTTACTTTTTATTTAAATAACATTATATATAGTCTGCAAGTATACTTTTAAAATGTGAAGTCACATTCAATACAATTAGTGCACTTTTTTTTGTCTCCAGCTATTCTAATTGTGAAAGCAAACAATATAAGTCGGGGAGTCGTGGCCTAATGGTTAGAGAGTCGGACTCCCAATCAAAAGGTTGTGAGTTCAAGTCCCGGGCCGGCAGGAATTGTGGGTGGGGGGAGTGCATGTACAGTTCTCTCTCCACCTTCAATACCACGACTTAGGTGCCCTTGAGCAAGGCATCGAACCCCCAACTGCTCCCTGGGCGCCGCAGCATAAATGGCTGCCCACTGCTCTGGGTGTGTGTTCACAGTGTGTGTGTGTGTGTGTTCACTGCTCTGTGTGTGTGCATTTTGGATGGGTTAAATGCAGAGCACAAATTCTGAGTATGGGTCACCATACTTGGCTGAATGTCACTTCACTTTATAATTAGCTGTATATAAAAATAATATCATTTATTGCAAGTCCCCATTTGGGTAGCTAAATGTGTGTGAAAAAGTGTGTGACTGGGTGTCTCACTTACACTTCACAGTTGTGAAGGTTTCTTTTTTTTGCCATATTAAATGCTGACATTGGTAAAAAAAAAAAAATAGAAAACCTCACTGCTGAGAGAGAGAGAAAAATTTGTGCATGTTGCAAAATGCGACATGCTTGGACTCTTAAACATCATCTCCCTGACTTGGAGATGAACTTAACTGTAATCACTTCCAGCACAGTCGTGTGTGCACTTTTGGCTTTGCCCACAATTACACTGCAATCTGTAGTTTTCCACTTCTGGCAAATCATGAAACACTTACCGGATACAGTATTTGTACATTCAGTGCACTAAATCAGAATGCAAAAGTTTTTGTTGAGCTCTATGCATCCATTTCATGCCAAGGTTTTCTTTCATGCAAATACTCCCTGATCTTGCGCATTACCAGCAGACCAAACCAGAAGTACATGCTCTAATTACATGAATGGTAATATCTCGGATATCTGAGAGATTCTACATGAGTTTTGAATTAGCATCAACAAAAGCAGACTGGTGTTTTGGACTGCGGAAGATTAAAGAGAGCCCGGGTGTGATGGTTTAATCGAGGAGAGAGAGAGGCGGCTCTCGACACACCACACATCCTCCCTGTAATTTACAAGACTTCACACTGCAAAAAAGAAACTCTAGAAGAAAGAAGCCGTATGAAAGGCAAAGAAAGAAACTAAAGTAATATATAACCTACTTTTCTAGCAGGGATGGCTGACTATTCGATTAGTTGTCCTACAACCTATTATTTGATTGGTGGAGTTGACTAGTTCCTCTTGATTTTTCCTGTATTTTTAGAATTTATATTTTCAGTAGTTAAAGCCTGTTCATAACTATAATGATAACTTTAAAGCTTTAATAATCATTTTAGTTTTATGAGAAGTCCACCTCTCAACTATAATGATAACGCTACAGGAACAGTATACGCTACAGTATCATTTGAAATAACTTTCATAAGGATTTTTTTCCTGTTGATAAATGATTAAAAACCATGACAGTTAATCAGAATTAATAAGCTATTGAACGATAATAACCTTGAAAGCCAGTCAGAATCCACTCAAATTTAAAGAGCTCGATTTAAACCAACAGATGACAAAACTGCAGCACGCTTTTATAATAAACACAATGTTATCATCCGTTGGTGTAGACGCTAATCTAGTTATCACTACAGTTATCATTTTTGGTATGACTGGGCCTTTAGAGTAAGGTTTTAATTGCCACGGCTTTAATTAGCACTGATATTAGCTTGCTATGTTTTAGCTGTTGGATGGTTGCGTGGTAATTTATTTTTATTTATCCACTTTTTTATATTCATATATATATATATATATATATATATATATATATATATATATATATTATTTATTTATTTTTTCTCAAAGAGAAGTTTTATGAGCGTCCCACCACCGGCGTTAAATTTTTAAGATGGCGTGTCGAGTTAAAAATAGTGATGGGAAGTTCGGATCATTTTACCGACTCGGACTTTTGAGTCTCGTTCAACAAAATGAAGTCATTTCGTTTTCGAGTCATTTCGTTCATTTCAGCAAATTGTAATGAAAATGTTATGTGTTACTTCCCCAACACATCTAGTACTTACGCAAACGTTGATCACACTAAAAACAATACAAAACTAAAATGCTATAAGATACAGAAAAAAAATTCATTCTTTACCTGGGTCTTTAGTCTGTGCAGAACAGAACCTATACGTAGAATAATGCGCATGCGCGACTGAACGAATCACTCCCCGAGACGACTCGTTCTTCCCGAGTCACATTAAAGATTCGTTCAAAATGAACGAATCGTTCAAGAACGACACATCACTAGTTAAAAACCGCACAACTTTGCATCTTAAAGGGACAGAACGCTAAAAAATGTGGTAACCATTTACTCACCCTTGCGTTGATTCAAACCTGAGAAAAAATGTCAATGGGGACCAAAAATGCTATATTTTTCAAAATATCTTCTATTGTGTTTCGTAAAAGAAGGAATGGAACAACATGAGGGCGGGTACATGATGGTACAGAGAACCATCCATTTAAACTAAACACATCGTGCATCACAATCGAGCTCTCTCAAAAAACGACATTTGCACAAGCCGTCAGCTTTGGACGTCAGGACAAATCTCTGTATTTTGTTATGTGTGCACGTGTAACGTCCCATAATTCCCGGCTGTGAGGCGGGCGGTGGGTCCACCCAGGCGCTTCTGCTGCAATAGAGTGCCAGTCAAAGCCAAGATGTTGTGACTGCTGCAATATGGCAGTGCTTGATGCTGGAGAGCGCAGAGCTTGTGCCGGGGCCTCAGTGGCAGATGGAAGGCCGAGATTAGTCATGCAACAATGTACTGTGGTCACACTTACAATACACTTCACCCTCCAGGCAGCCTTGGCTGGCCAAACAAAAGCCATGGGTGCAATCCCGCACAAACTGGGAGGCACACATCTACCCCGGGCAGCTGTCTCGCTCCCTCTGGTCTACTCGCACTGCCAACGGATGAGGGTATCTCACAGTATACGTGTGTACGCTTGTGTGTGTCCATGTCCACGGGTGAGAACACCACTAAAGTGCCAGCTTGTTGTAATTAAATGTAATGATATGTATATGAGTACAGACAGTGTTTGCATGGGGTCTTATTAGTGTCGCAATGCTAGCGAACTCTCCTGCATGTGTCTGAATCACAAAATCTGCTTTATTCGATTCCAAACCATCACGCTGAGCTCTTTAAAGCATTCACGGGAGCCACTCACTCTCACTTCATTACCAGATGAAGCTGTAATCGAACCGCCCGGCTCTCGTCTGCACATTAGCGGCTCCCTATTGATGAAGTTGGCAGCCGGGTCGACAGAAAACCACTACATTTCCGCCAGCCTCCACTCTGCGGCTTCGGTTAGTTTAAATTTATTAAAGAAACAGTTTACCAGGAGTTACAGTCATACATTGTATTAGATGTTCAAAATTGCCCTGTGATTAATTAAATTAAAGTAACAACTGGACTGTTTCTGTGCACGTACAGTGAGGGTTTTTTAAACTGGGGTTTTAAACTTTGTTTCTGATATTATCAGTGTTATGTGGTTCTAGACAAGAGAGAAAAAAAATAATAAGATAAAGTTGGAAACAATTTACATTTTTGAAAAAACATTCATAAATATTTATATTTTCTGTTATTTTCAGTGTTACGGCCACTCTTAAAGGTGCTCTGGAATTATATTTCTTATGAAAAGAAAATTATAAAAAAAATAAATGTGTTGAAAAATGAAAAATCTAAAATAAAAAAAATATATATTATATATATATATTATAAATAAAAAATGTGTTCATATTTTTGGCTTTAATGCAACAATGTAGCTAAAGAATAATACAAAACATTTTTAAACAAAATGCTGTCTATAATACTTTTACGACATTATAAATAATAGATTAAAATATATAACTGCCTTCATATTTTCAAAGGATCCTCACATTTGGGGGTTCTTGCCACTGAAAAGTTTAAAAACTCCTGATATATACACATGTAACGAAGGTACAACATAACATTTTTGTTAAATGTGTCAATGAATGTTCATCTCAGCAACTTGAAGAGACAATAGTGAACAAAAACGATCTGATTTCAGTGTAAAACAACAGAAAACCACTACATGCTCCATTCAATTAATCGAAACGAATGGTTGCATTAACCTTCGTAAGACTATTCCACTTTCATAACATGAGCTACATTGGAAATAACAGAGAAGGCTTATTAAGTTATTAAACTAAGACATAATGAACGAAGGGTTTATATATCCAGTCATATATCCAGTGTCTGTAAGTGATCGCAAAGAGCCTTCCTCCAGTGCATTTCAAGTGGTGACACGAGATGCAGGCACAATGCTATTAGTCTCTATATTACGCTGTCATCAGCCAGGAAATTCAATTAAGAATGACCTAAAATCCCTTCTTTCAGTCTTTCTCTGAGAGAGAGAGAGGCTTTTGCATTTCAATGGCATGTGTTGTATAGCGCCCAGCACATCTTGTACTGTGATTGTCAGTGTAGTATTTGCTTTGATGAAACGGTGTCCTTTTATTTCTACGGAGGAACCACGCCAGAGAATCCTTTCTTAAAGAAAGACTGCAAAAAGAAACATTATCTGAGGAAGACGTCTTGAAGATGCAAGAAATGTGAAGGGTTCTTAAGAAAAGGGCTGTGGATCCTATTGAGTAAGATATGCAAAGAAGCATCTTTAATTAGAAAAATTTCGGCCTTGTAATACATTTTCAGTGCCTTCATCTCTATAACCTGGCACGTGCTTCAAATGAATTATTCGTCATGCTAACGACTAAAGCGGGGGTCTTACAAAACATGCAAGAAACCATCCTTGAGATGACATCTTACTAATCTAAAGATGTACAATCCATGGCTTCATTCAGCTGAACAGAAACTGCACAGCTTTACTCACTCACTCCCCAGGTTAAGACTTTATTTAATGCAATTTTGGAGGTCATACTAACCCGCTAATATCCAAGCGAAAATATGTCTGTGAACTGCACCGCATGGATTCCTAAGGGACGACGGGCATGCAAGCACCGTTGTTATTGCTTTCCCCGTGGCTATGTAATCCTCTCAACCAAGTGCTAATGACTTAAAAGTGACTGCTGGACTTCTGGAAAGTTATTGTTGAGTGGGCAGAGAAAGCTTGCTTGACCAAACAATAATGATAGAAAGGTTTTGAACTCACTTTTATTCAAATTTAGCAACATTGCATCAGATGCAGTGAGTGTAAAAGAAACAAATCTGATTTACACGAGTAAGACGTGTTCTAGGATTAACATCATTTGTTGGTTCTGGAACAATATTCCTATCTTAACCTGCCCTTAAAAATCAATGAGTGGTTGAGAGCAATGACTAGTAATAACATTTCTGGTTGATACAGATAAGCTGATTATTATTTTCATTTTAGGGCCAATATTAAATTTGTGTACTATTTTTGTCCATAAATGATAAAATAAAATAATTGTTAATATTACATGTACATTTATGCATCACAAAATTATAAAGTATGTTATGAAAAAAAATCTATAAACATTTAGCAATTTTTTTAAGATTAGATTTAACAGTAATTTAAATATAAAAATAGAGGAAATTAACATGCACAATATCTAGTACATAAATCAATTGTTTTCAAAGCTACAAGTGATTTTTAGGCATCACAACATTATAATGTACAGTATGAAAATTAGTTAGCTAGATTAGCTAAAGATTATATTTGTGTTAATAAATTATTAGTGTTTTGTTAAAAAAATTACTTTAAGTGAGCGTTAGATAATGGCAAAGGTCATTTAAATATAAAAATTGAGGAAATGAGCTTGAACAATAAATATCCAATATTTCCATTGTAAAAAAAAATACATATTTTCAAATCAGTTTTAATCACCTGATAACCGATAAATGGGCGATATTAAAACTGTATATTATTGTGTCTAAATGAATGTAAAATACAGTAAAACACTAAAATCATTTATTTAAATGCTACAATAAATGTAGGCATCATAATAATATACAGTAATAAAACATTTATTTTGAGATTAGCTGAAGATGATATTTAACAGTGTTATGAAATGATTAGTGTTATCAAACATAAACTTTAATGCCAAAAGGTAATTTTAATACAAAACAAATTTAGGAAATGAGCTTGAACAATGAATACAATGTATAGCGGTTAAATTATACGTTTTTTTAAATCAGTTTTAATATCGGCCGATAACCAATAAATGGATGATATTAAAACTGTATATTATTGGGTCTAAATAAATTTAAAGTAAAACACTAAAATCAATCCATTTAAATGCTATAATAAATGTAGGCAGCACAGCATTGTAATGTGTAGTATAAAGATTTTAACAGTGTTAAATTATTAAGTGTTTTTAAAGAAAACCTTAAGTGAGATTAGATTACGGCAAAGGGCATTTAAAAAATAATCATACAGGAAATGATCATGCATAATTAAATATATAATATCAATAAAGTAAAAGAAAAACAGACACACACAAAAAACCTAATAAATCCCTAAAAAAATAAATCAAAATTATGCCGAAACCGATATGGTACAATATATTGTGCATCCCTAATTAAAACAAATGTTATATCACCTAATTAACATTCATGAGAAAGAATGCCACAGATATTATCTGTCACATCCACATTTCTAAAATCTAATTGGTTGCTATAAGAACACTGGTTTATGATAATGTCCTACTTAAATTTCCAAATTCAGTCGCTACAGTGCCAGGGGCCATGTACAAAATCCACTTCCTTGAAGACAGTCCAGGAGCGGACCAGCTTCCTCCCCAGTATTGTGGGGCAGACATGTTCTGTGATCACTCCACAGGCTCCATTCTTTTAAAGCAGGCTATTTTTCGCTGAGTCAGACCCCGCTATTATCCGATGTCTTCCTGGGGTGCCACTCTCCCCATGCCGTCCCACAATGCCTCCTCCAGGAAATGGAAGAGACGACGTGTTCAAATAAGTGTTAGCTCCCAAGAAGCATGACCAGTGTTTGCTCATAACCCTTCCTGACCGTCCAGCAGGGGACAAATACATTTACTCCAAAGGGTGCCGTGAACTGCACTGCTTCATGATATACCACAGATACGGTTTCGCGCAGAGAACACCGACAGTTCTTATAAACGCAGATGAAAGTCTTTTCAAAGATCTCAGTACATCTGATCAAATTGTATCAAAACAGAATTGCTCGCCCTTTCTTGGCATCTCCTGAAATCCATCTAGGACACAGCGGTGTCTTTTTTAATCTACTGTCCCCAAAAAAAAGAAAGCTTTTGTGCCATGTTTTTTGTTAGTTTTGTTCAGGAGCAGGTCTTTCTTCACTATTCTATCATTACAAAGGATGTATTTTATGATCAAGGTACTAACTTTGCACTGAAATGCTATTTAAACAGCTGCATAAATGGTAAACTGGATGAAATAAAGACTAACTGTAAGACCACCTCTGATTAATGCTGTAAGGGAGGTGTTTAACTGGAACTCTGAGCTTTGTGTTCGTGTCAGGAACTGACTCATTTAGTGGCTGATTTCACTCTGACTCTCCCTAAGCTGTTGTTCTGGTGTTTGCACTGAGCTGAGGAAACATTAAAGGAAAAACAGATTTTATGATAGTAAAACAACCTGCACAAAGAAAAGCTCTTCTGTTCTCCAAGCTATGATCTATACACACAATAAAAACACTATTATGTGTATTCCCAGAACATTTCAAATGTTTTAGCTTGCTTTTTTTCGGCCTCTTTTACTGTCCTTTTAAGGATCTTTTCTGATACAGACATGATAAAAAAAAACTTCTCCACTTAAATTTTTTCTTACACTTTACATTGTACTAAAATGTATTTAAAATGAATTTCTTTCTTTCTAAGTATACTACAAATGCAGTTACATATTAATGTACTTAATAAAAATAGTCTGCAATTGTAAGTTCAGCATGTTAAACTGGAACAGCTAATTTTGTATTTAATGCACTTTAATTACATGGAAGTAGTGCTGAAGCCCAACTAAATACACACTGAAATATATCTGATTGTGCTTAAGTAGAACGAGAGGAGAGGAGAGGAGAGGAGAGGAGAGGAGAGGAGAGGAGAGGAGAGGAGAGGAGAGACATACAATATATGTCTATTAATCTGTCATCTTGTTTTTCCTGGGACAATAAAACTTTTCCATAATCTATTTATTATTACTTTCATGTTAATTTAATCAAGTAATCAGTTTGTCTATCTATAGCTATAGTATCTATTTGTTTCTTTCGTTAACCATTCAAAAACTTTTCCTTATTTTCTTTCGTAAACAACTTGTCTAGAACCTGTGTATTTCACTCATGTCTCTCTCTTGTTTTGTTTTTGAATTCAACGTTTCCATAAGCTAAATCCAGCAACATTTACAAGTGAGCTGAAAGGGCGTGCTGACGTCAGTGGCAGAGTTCCAGTAAGGGTCTCTCTCTGGCTGTCCTTGGTCTCGTGGAGCGGTGGGCTGTGTGGAGAGAGGGGTCCTTTTGTGACAGCAGAGTTTACCTCAGGGCACGGCGTGGGCCTCCCGCTGCCCCGGGCCACAGAGGACACCCTATTGTTCCTGTGTTCCCTGAACAAAGCCGGCCACCCGTGCCCCTGCTACACACCGTCCCACTGAGCCATTGTTCCGCTGACAAACTCTCAACCCAAATTTCATTACATATGAATTTTCCTTTGTCGCCCCTTCAGGCCCCCCTCTCGCGTTTTGCTCCGACAAATCTTTTCGGATTTTGTATCCCACCCCCTCCCCAAACCAGTTATCATACAAGACTTGTTATTATGCATGCCAAAAGAAAAAGATGAAACGGTGATGAACACATCGCAAGACAAATGTTACATTATTCTGTAATCTGGTCAAATTTAGCGCAAGTATACGCCGAAAGCTTTTTTTGCACTAAATGTAAAAAATAAAAGTCCACAACTTTCTTCCCTTTGAGAAGCAAAATGTATATTGCCTCATACAATACCGATCATAAGCACCTGTTGCTTAAATCCCTGGCATCTTTGCCTCAGATATCTGAACTTATTTCTAAAAATACAGCAACGCTCAACAAAACAAGAGATTATTTTTGACTTTTCGTTCCCAAAAATCTAAATATGTCACTATGATGATGACAAATGTCTGACTGAAAGTATATTGAAATATACTTTTTTAATGAAAATCTTAATTAGCATTTCCCTCACAAAAAATAAAAAAAAAATAAAAAAATATAATAATCTAGTAATTGCATTTGAACAAGTGAATTTATTTTATTTTAGTTCCTATTAAAATTGTATGGAAAGCAAAGGTACATTAATTACAAGTGCCTAACTATTTGTACTTTGGCTATGTAAACACAGTCTCTCCCTCCCTAAACTTACTCAATCACCCTCTTTGCATAAAAAGACAAGTAAAAGAAAGGATAAAATGCAACATAATGGTGTTGATAAGCTAAATTACCAGATAACATCGAGGCACACACAAGCCATATGGTGCCTCCACCACTATCGCCTGTTGCTGGCATAACAATGGAGTCGGCTAGACAGTGAGTGGCAGAAACAGTCAAACAAATGGCCGTTCCTCTGAATAAGCCCAGCGCCAGAATGAGTACACAGTTTAGCATCTTTCAGCCTACAGGTGCGCTTAAGTGGCAAACCAGATGTCAGTATGGGAGCGGGACTGTTTGTGGAGTAATTCAGCCGCTCCACGAGCCCCTGCTTCAATAACAGTAGAAACAATGAAGGGCCCCTTCCCCCATTTTCCCACAATCCCGTGCTCCCCGAGGAAGCCCGGTCTTCTGAATCTGGCACATTTTTTTTTCACTTCTGACAAAGTTTCAGAAAGAGAAAACAGATAAATTAACTAACTGCATCAATTGGTTCTCTCCTTCTAAAAGGTTAAATTACATGCATAATGTTCATTTTTAAAGGCCACGTTTTAGTTACACAATAATGTTTAGGTCGCATATATGCTTATAAATGTCCGTTTTGGTTTCCAAACTAGACCATCCATTATTACACTTCAAGATACTTATTAGGTTTTGATTCAATTATATGAATGAAAACTGTCACAACTGTTTTGGATTGTGAGTATTGGTGTTTCAGTCTTAAAAGGGTCTCTTCTCTGGTTTACATATTAAGTTAAATAGACTGGCAAGTCAAAACAGCAACACAATAGTGAAGGGGGTCGATCTCAATGGAGACAACAAACCACTGTCAGACAGTAGTAAGACAAAAAAGACACACACACACACACACACACACACACACACAAACTACTAAATGGTCTTATTCTACAGTACTATACTACAATATAAGATTTTTAAATAAGTGTACACTCATTTACAAAACTATTCACAATGTCAAAAAAACATGTTGCACAAAATTAAGCACTATCTTGATGATATCTATTACATGTCAAAAACATACTTTCGATTTAACAGAAACAGTCTTAGTATATTGGAAAACAGCAATAAAAATTCACTCTCCTTTAGTAACATGACAAGTGATCTCCCAAAATGCTGTCTAGGTAGGCAGCACACTATTTTGAGACCAGACCAGTCTCTATTTTAGTCTGAGGGCTTTCAAACATCCAGATTAATTATTAACAGAGGCTGGACCATGGACTTTCTCCCTAATCCTTTATTTATGTACACAAAACTGGCGTTTTCCAGGGAAGCAAACGGGAGTGTTAGTCCGACTAAATAAGCGACTAAACATCCGCGAGTCACTGAGGTCATGCTAATAACCAGAAATCAATGACACTGATTCAGTCATGCCAAAAACATGAATCACAGCGCGAGCTTAAACTTACTTTTAAAGTAAATATGAACTTACTGTTACAACGAGACGGTGGTCAGCTGGCTGGCACGGATCGAAGGAAAAAGTGTTTACTGAACCTCCACAAGTGATGAAAATCTCTGCGGGTGTTTGTACAATCTACAAAAAAGAAAACATGAACCATTTTATTTACCTGCCTCTTTTAGCAGTGCATTTAGGATTTTTTCGTATCCAAAAGGCTGCTTTTTTCTGCATTCTGCTTATTTTTAAAAACTGGGGGAAGGAAACTACAACCACTTTTCTCTTAATATTTACATATTAATCTATAATAAATAAGAGTAAACTCAAAGTGTTAGCAAAACTAGCGGTAAAAATAAAACAAACCATTTTTACACTTCGAAGCAATTTTACAGAGAATCTAAATACAGTCTTCAACTTAGCATCGCTTCTGACAACTTAATACAATAAAGCACAAACGTACCTCAGTCTTTTAAATGCGTCTGATGTTGAGCAATCGGATCGAGCGCACGCTCTGTTTATTTCCAGCTGAGCACTTTTTTTTCTTTTCGTCTGAGCGCGAGAGCGCGACTATTCCGCGTATCTAACAACGATGCGAAGTATGCGCGGAATGAGGACAAGAATGAAATGAACGCGAAGAACTGAGTTTGCGTTGGGGGCGGGGCCGGAGTGACGTCACTCGCAGAACTCCTAGGCGGAGGGAGGGGCCGCTGGAGGGGTGAGGATTTGTGATTCATCAGTGACTCGACTCTTTTTTTGAATCCCTTCACTAAAGCGATTCATACAGTGGCCTTTCTGAATTACTAAAAGTCACATCGTGTCGAAACGTCACTGGATCGTTTATTCAAACAATTCATTATCTACGAAATGACATTTACAAGAGCATTTCTTCATCTTAGGGTTCCCAAATATTTTATTTTCAATTGGTGGCATAATCGAACTCTACAACAACAACAATAATACCCAAGAGTTCAGTTTTTACATTTTAGTTATATGAGTCCATATTACACATTTTCCCAACTAAAAAGCCACCTTCAGACTCGAAAGTAGGTTACTACGATAGCTACTTCAGAGCACTTAAATGTCATTTTTTCTTGCGGTCAGCAATAAAATATATGTGTGAGTGCATGGAAATAAAGATTCGTTCACTTGAATATTTAAAGATATAACACTAAAGTAAAAGAAGGGGGGATAAGTTCAAGTCGTATTTAGTCGACAATCTGTCATGTGAAGAAGCAGACTTACGTTTCTTGAAACCTTTCGTCAAACCCAATAAATCGCTACATTCCCGCCTAAAGAGAGGCGATGATGTTTTTCTCTCTCTCTCAAACACACACAACTTTAAATAATGTCCGAAAGAAAGTCACTCAGGCTTCTTGTTACATTTGAATTAATTCCAAAAAGGTTTAGGCGGATGTATTTAGCCTATATTACATTAGTCTACATTGTGTAAAGATATATTACACAAAATTCCTCTAGAACAGCTTCCACAGAAGGGTTGTTAACTCTGATAACAGAATACTCAGTCAAACCATTGCCATCTTGTGGTAAAGATAGACAAAAGCTGTCAGGGAATTACTTTGTTTCTACAGAACATCGAAAATGAAAGCCCACAATAGCCTAATCAGAAGCCCACTTTTTAGAGATTTACTGGGGGGAAAACACTAGTTTATATCCCTTACGAACATTAACCAAACATGGTTTTACTACCAACATTTTTTAAATTTACTTAATCCATGGCAACCACCAAATAAACTATGGTATTACTACACTAACCATAGTTTAACCTTTAGTATTTATAGTAAAACTGTTCTTATACAAATGGTAATCTATCTGCCAAAAACAAGGTCATATGTGATGATGTGTGTACCTCACATTCCCTACATGTTTTATAAATTAATTAATTGATAATGAAGTGAGTGAAGTGACATTCAGCCAAGTATGGTGACCCATACTCAGAATTTGTGCTCTGCATTTAACCCATCCGAAGTGCACACACACAGAGTAGTGAACACACACACACACACACACAGTGAACACACACCCGGAGCAGTGGGCAGCCATTTATGCTGTGGCGCCCGGGGAGCAGTTGGGGGTTCGATGCCTTGCTCAAGGGCACCTAAGTCGTGGTATTGAAGGTGGAGAGAGAACTGTACATGCACTCCCCCCACCCACAATTCCTGCCGGCCCAGGACTTGAACTCACAACCTTTCGATTGGGAGTCCGACTCTCTAACCATTAGGCCACGACTTTCCCGAAGTCGTAAACATAAGTGTAAATAACACTAAAATAAAAAAAGAGGCTTGATTCTGAAGGTTAGAAAAAAAGAAAAGAAAACATTGCTTTCATCAAAAACAGCACTTGTTAATTGTGTAAAAATTGAAACATGACAAATACATTCAGTAAATACATTTCACAGTAATGGCAAACAAAAAGGGTAAACGTGGAAATCCTTGAAAATCAATGTGCTTTTACAGAAAGAGAGAGCAGGAGCGAGATGAAGGGGTGTAATTAAATTGGTCATATAATTGGATCTGAAGAACAAGCAATGAAGCAGCTTGTTAACTTGTTACTGTTACCCCGTGAGAGCAAGCCAGCGTGCCTGAGCCTGCCATTAGCAGAATGTTGTTCTCACATTCTATAGGGACGCAATCAAAAAACAGCACGAAAAGGAAACCGATAGGAACACCTTGAGCGTTTCTCTTCCAGAGAATGATATTCACTGAGAAAGGAGCACATGGGTCAAAAAGAACATGAATTGTTCTTAGTTACGGCATTCAGATTTGATTAAAACGTGTGTATGAATCAACTATAGTCAAAGCCAGTATAAATGCTCTTGGAGGTCATGTCTTTCCTGTGAATGTTTTATAAATGGAGCCCTCAGAGGCATGTTTGATGTTCAGGATGAATGCTCTTCTACCTTTGATGTTCAGTTGAATTTCAAGCCACTGTAACTTCGAAAATCCACACGCTAAGGGTCCGACCCCTCAAGTGACACTGACAAAGATGGATGGGGCTCTGAAATCCAAATTCAGAAGGATCACCGAACCTATAATTCCCTTTCGAGGTCTCTGTACCCTCTTCATCAGCTTTGTCATTCTTAACCTTTAAAAACATAAACACTCTTGAAGCATGTTGGTAAGAGTGATGATTAGTGAAACAAAAAAAAGTGAGAAAGGTGAAGAGAGAGGTGAGAGAATTGAAAAAAAAGAAAATCAAGATTAAGAGAGAAAGAACTAATGTTACGAAAAAGACAAAATAATTGCAATCTAAATGGTGGCAACACTGCAATTCAGGACATTACGCACAGGTCAGTCAATTACCCAGGTGTCCTTTCTGTAATTTCCCCCTCAGATTACACAAATCACCTGCTTTTGTGATAACAGGATGTCATAATGTGTGAAAAATGCATAACGTTCTCTTCCAGTATTTTAAACAAACAGCTACATATAGTGAAACATATAACTGTATGTATTCAACAAGTGATATCCCAAAATTCACATGGTTTGATGAGGAGAAGTGTAAAATGAAGGTTGTTCAGAAAATGAAATCTAGTCATTTCAATAAGAATCAAAACAATCTGGAAATTCACATTATGGCAAAACTGTATGGATGATGCTTTATGCAACTTTATGCAGTGGAAAATGGACCAAATTTTGCTAATGTGTCCTTCAGTGTTTAGACTTACCATTTTTAAATAAACTGGTGATAAGACAAGAGTTATAAAAATGGACTAGCATATCAGCCTATACACAGAACTGTTGTGGCGAGTTGTGCTGGACACATTTTCTTTAGAAAATGCAAAATCGTACTATTATACATAACGATATGACATTTTCTATAGCAAACCAGACAAGAATTTCAACGCTTCAAGGCAGAAAAGTAATTTTCTGGAAAATGAAAAAAAAAAAAACAATATAAAGTTTAGAGTATTTCTCTTCTGTTTAAACCAACAGTACTTGTTCTGAGAGTGACTCAATTCAAGATGTTCCATATCAGAATGTTTTTGGTATTTATTGGTGGTTATAAAGAACAAAACCATCTAGGAAGCTGAAGCACGTTATTGTATGGAGCCAAACTGTTTAAAAGATCAAAATTAGACCATCATTTTGTTTTGCTGCCATTTTGAAAGAATCCGATAAGAATGTTAAAGCGATTTTTCAAGCAGTGGTTCCCCATGTGGATGCGGACGGCTTTGAATGGAACTAAATTACCCCTAAACAGCCTTCCACTTAAATAAGTACAAAGAGAGTCCACGTCTGCTGTTCATCCTTGTGGTATTTTGAACAGCGCAAGCATCTGTTCCAGTGAGTGAAGTGAACGGAGTCTATCAGTGAGAAGACGACTTAAAGTACAGCACTCAAGAAAGCAGCCTTTGGCTCGGCAGAGAGGGAGGAAATGGAATGGAAAGATCGAATCTGACAATCACAATGGGCTAGATGATCATCCACGTTTAATGTAGATTTGGTAACATTTTTCAGGTGGAGATAAAACATGGACATTGAATTTTACAGATGACTCTATTGCAATGAAATAGCATCAAAATGGTAAAAAAAATGTTTTTTTAATAATTTCCACAAACATAAAAGTTGCACTACTGCTATTTAAATTCGTCTTTAAGTTAAAATATATATTTTTTCCCAATAGTGATAAAAAGTCTGTGTTTTAAGATGTAAGATTATGAATGAATTAATATCGGGTTTCAGAGTTCTTCAAAACAACAATCTGCGCCAGATTTATGTGACAACAGCATGTGAGTAAAAACATTTTTGGTTGATTCAGATAAGCTATGCAAGTGCAGACAGTTCTAAAAACATTAGCACAGAAATCAATACGAAGCCTTCAAAAATTAAGATATGCAGTGAAACAGCAAGTCATTACAACTAAAGTAATTATTTGGTCAAACATTCACTTTTTGTAAGAGAGCTGATACTGTGAAGCAAGGTTATATAGTGTTTTATGCGATATAATGTGTAATGCAAGGCTGCGAACTGGGTATTTTCTCTCATAAGTCTGTTTAAGCACTTCAGAATCCATACGTTTCTGCTAATTGCATTTATTTCCACAGGTAAAAGGCGAAGTTATGCATTTGATGCATCATCTGAGGAATGGAACGCCGTTATCAAAAACGTTTCTATGCATAGTGTTATTTTCTTTAGTGTTTTAACCTCTATCTAGATGACAAGAAAAAAGACTTAAGACAATTATTAGTCATATAAAGGTATTGTACAATACTCCACAACAATTAACAGCATGTTTTGTCTGTCAGCCTCATTAAAACTCGGAATAGCGGTCCCGTTTTATCTCATTCCACATGTCTGTACCTGGTGAAAAGATTGTAAAGTACTCGGAGTGTCGATTTTAGGTCACAATTCACAATATCTGGAAAAAAACAGAAGAACAAAAAATTATTCATTTAGCGATAGCTTTTATAGAGGTACAACTGTCTTGGCCTGAAGAACTCTTGAGCAGCTGAAACGCAGATACAGTGCACTGTTTCGTCAATTGCAGTACTTGTTTGGACTGATTTAAAGCATGAAGTGGATTTATGCAATGCTATATAATGCACCTGACTCTTCAAGGACTCTGAACAGCATAATGCAAACAACACACACAGTATAAAGAACACTTTAAAGCACTATAAATATATAGTAGTGTACATAGAGCTGTATTTGTGTAGTATTTATTCAAATTTAAGCATATGACAGACTCTTCCATCCAAAGTAAGATACACATTTGATTAGTTCTTGCTTTCCCATGACCTAGTTGTTCTAGTGCTCTTCTGTTTCAGCTATAGGAAATAGCTCTTAAGAGAAGGTATTTATAAACAGCATCTTACTTCGATTATAATGACTTAATATTGTATTAATTGTAACTATAATATTAATACTTTATTATATATCATTATTAATTATTCAATCTATGATAATAATATATTATATATTAAACCATACTCCTTAAATAATTATTCAAAAAGGCGGGAAAACTGCTTACTATTGTTAATTAAGGAAAATAGACCTATGTATTCTTGAATTAAAATGAATAGGTAACTACATATTCTTAAGCAAAGAAAAAGTTCTAACTACGGTTACTACTCTCAAGGAAAGAAAAATACTTTTTGATTTGAATTAAAAAAAAAGACCATTTAAGAACAGACAATTACGTACAAGATATACTTTTTATACTGCTGCTCAGAAGTTTGGGATCGGTAATATTTTTAATGTTTTTGAATGGAGTGTCTTGTGTTCATCAAGGCTGTATTTATTTGATCAAAAATACAGGAAAAATAATATATGATTGTAATGACTAATATTGATTATCTATTTTAATTTACTAAATATAACTTATTTTTGTGACGCAACACTGAATTTTCAGCATCATTACGCCAGTCTTCAGTGTCACATGATCCTTCAAAAATCATTAGAATATTTACATTTATTATCAGCATTGAAACTCTTATGATGCTTAATTTTTTTTTTAACCGGTGATGCTTTTTTCTTAAAAAAAATTTTTTTTTTAAAAAAAAAAACACTTTACTATCACTTTTTATCCATTTAACACATCCTTGTTGAAAAAAATATTAATTTCTCTAAAAAGTTTTTTAAAAAAAGTAAAAAAAACAACAACTTTTGAATAGTAGTGTATATTGCAACACAAAATTTCTATTTTGAATAAACACTTTTCTTTAACTTTTTAATCAAAGAATCCTGCAAAAAAGGATCAAAGGTCCCTAAAAATATTAAGCAGCACAACTGTTTCCAACATAGATTATTAACAGTATATTAGAATGATGGTAATGATAATTTTTTTGCTTCAAATTAATAAGTTCTATTGTTAAGTATATTAAAATAAAAAACTTTTTCTATTGCAATAATGCATTTCACAAAATTATTATTTTTTTCTTTATTTTCAATTTAACAGACACAGCCTTGATGAGCATAAGAAACCTCTTTAAAAACATCATTGTACTTATGCAATTTACATTTACAACAAGCCAATCCAAAAAAAAAAAGCTTTTACATTTTTTTTAAATATTTTTTCAATTATCTCTGAAACCTTTGTATGTGACATTTAAGAACTGTAGATTCAAGCTGAAAGAGCAACACTTGCGAATTGGGAAAGTATCCAAGTACAGTTCTGACAAGAACAATCTTTTCTAAATGGCCTGTCAGCCACACAATTACAGTGACAGGATTTGGAGCAAACCAAGCTATAATTACCCTCAGGCCTGGGTTTGGGCCTCTCCAAGCCACCGTCCTGCATCAGCTCAAAGGAGAAAGACACATTATGAACCTGCAGGTAAGAAAGAAACCGTCATATTGTGACACCTTAAAGTACAAAGAAAGGCATGAGTGATTTCTCCAAACTGGACTGTAGATGGACCTAAAGCGGTTATCTCTGAAATCCACACACAAGCACTGGATATTAAAGGGAGGCTACACATCACCCCACTTATCCGTTTCCTGTGCAGAGGCAGATTACAGATGCATCCTGGTGCGACATGGATGGAGTTGGCACAGGCCGGGCCTGCTGGATGTGACCCAGGTGAGCAGCCTGTACTCTGGGCTGACTGTCAACACCACCCCCTCTCAATGACACTCAACACAGCACACCAGGGCGGCTTTCAAACTGAAGCACGCTAACCGCAGACGCACTGCTAATTCATACCTTTTGGTCAAAATTCTCAGGCGTCAGGAAGAAGTTGTAGAGGGGGACGAAGTATCCTTCCAGAAGTCCCATCAGCAGGACCAGATACACACCATCTGCAAACTACACACACACTTCAGTCAGAACAACACAGTCCTGTCGTAGATGCCAAACCGAGATACAAATTTACATAACACATTATTCTGGCACGCTAAAATTACTTTTGTTCAGCAAGGAGGCCTTAAATTGATATTGTAAACATGTGCACAGTCACAGTAAAACAGGTTTGTATCATAAATAAAATAACAGGATCATAATTTCACTTAATTTATTGGTCTTCTATCACATTTCTGCTTCTGCTACCATTTTATTAAAATCACTGTAACACATGATAATCCTGGCTTAGCATTTGTTGTTTACCACAGTCACAATGTATTTATTGAGCTGACCCATGTGTTACCTGTGTGTCCAGTTCTGCTACTTCCAAGTTCAGTTTATTCAGGTGTTTGTTGACGAAGGTGATTAGAGTCTGCAGAAAACAGATGCATATGTGATCAGGCTTGTGTAAGAATGTCAATTGGGCTTAAAATTTGGCTCTTTCATACCTTCTTCACCACATTCAGCTTATCAGGAGCATGATCAAACAAGGTGTCAAACGCATCACGCTCTGAATATAATAATACATCCAGCAATTAGAAACATAAATGCAGGAATAGTTAATACTGGTGTCCAAAAGTTTGGGGTTGGTAAAATTTTTAACGTTTTTGAAAATGTGAAATGTTTTTGAAAAAAGACCCTTACACTCACCAGGCCTGCATTTACTTTATCAAAGACAATAAAAACATTATTTAAAACAACTGTACGACTGTAATTGCTCTTTTATTCAAAGCTCAATTCTTAGCAGCCATTTCTACATTCTTCTGTCACATGATCCTTCAGAAATCATTCTAATATAACAATCAAGTAAAATTTCATATTTTTAAACTTTTCTTAACTTGCTGCTTAATATTTTTTGGGGGGAAATTTTATACATTTTCTTTGATACATAGAAAGCTAAAAAAAAAAACCTGCATTAATTTGAAATAGAAATCTTATACAAAATTCTAAATGTCTTACTGCTACTTTTGATTTAACATAAAATCAATTTCTTTCAAAAACTTACTAACCCCAAACTTTTCAACAGTAGTGTGTTAGAATTTTGGAAATGGAAATTGAAATAAAAATTATAATTAAATAACACTTACCATGTCTGCCAGATAACGCCCTGTGAACAACAACAACAAAACACTTCAAATAATGGTTGAAATATTAATTTATGATTGAACCTAGTACTAACATACACATAGAAGCATGCAATCAGAAAATAATCACGTAACATCAATATCAACAGTTGTCATCCAATATTTCATTGTCTGCCATTATAAAATGTAAATATTAATCTATAAAAACACTAATTTAAAAACATTCTCAAAATTAATATCATCTGTCCCTGAATAGGAATATACTATACATTATAATGTTGTGAAGCATATAGGATTTAAATAGATTTTTTTACATTTAAAGAATTTTAATAATCAGTCATTTATCGGCAAGAATTGTATTAATGCAAGCTAGGCATTTCATTTATCTACTGTACAACATGGGGGTAATTTATCTCTATTAATTCTACGGTCATTGAAAGCCAGGCAGAAAAAGCGGCTGCCATTTGGGTTTGTGGAAGGGTGATCAAATCGATCGGGCAAGCCTGGGACAGCCCTGGACAGGGCTCCCTCCCCATGAGGCCCCCTCCTCCTCACTCTCAAATCACTCCTGCCAGCCATCGGCCTGGGCATCAACAGCTACTGTGTGTGTGATAACAAGCCTCAGGAAGTATTCCACAAACACGTGCAAAAACACACACGTATCTCCCAGGCTGCCAGGTGCCTGCTGGACCGCTATACAGTCAGCTGTGCACATATGTGTGTGTGTGTGTGTGTGTGTGTGTGTGTCCACACAAAGGGTGACAAAACAGCACCAAAAACTATTCCAAACGCCATCTTGTAATCAGCGATCTACCATATAATGATTTAAACACATGAAAGGAATCATTACAAAAGGTGCAAACGATTATTAAGCCCTGATATTGGCACATTTATGAACATATGGAGGTGACATCTGGAAATTAGGGTTGCAGCGTTGACGTACTCTGTGTTGCCAGTGATCTTCTCCATAACCTGACGGGACTGAAGAATGCCCTCTCGTTTCTAAAGGAACGAAAAAAAGGAACAGATTAAATATGAACAGCAGCCAGAAATCTCCAGAAGACATAAACTGCTATCGTTTGTCCCATCAAAATATCTGTTATGGGAAAACAATGAGTTCCTCAATTCAAGCACAACAGGAGAAACACAAGATGAATATAACATTTTTCAAATCCATTCTCTTATACGAATGGTTAATAGATACTGTATATAAATGTATACCATTTAAAAACAGTAACTTATTCAAATTTAATATGATATATGTTACTAAGTTTGACTTTTTTTTTTTTGATTCAATGGCAAAGTTAAGCAGAAAAAATAAAATAAAAATTACAAAGGCCATCAATATCAGCAAGCTAGCGTCATTCACTACAGCTAATTAGCTTTCATCTACATTTCCGTTTCAGACTTGTTTTGCTTTGTTCAAAAGACTCACATTGACAAAAAGAAGTAGGTCAAAATTAACAATCAAACCTTTCCGTGTGATTTTGTGGAGATTTATGAGAGAATTTGTCTGACGAGTGTATCAGAGTTTTTTAAATGCAAATATAACTCAATGTTATCTACTCCTAGCATCATAACAAAGATTTATTCTTGGTTACAGAACTTTACAGTCTAAAGCAGAGGTACGTACCTGGACCACAACCACCTGAATGGACACATGGTCAGGGAGGCGAATGGGGGCTCTGAAGTGCTGCGACAGCTCAACCAACAGGTGAAGGATGGCCACAATGCTCTTAGCATGAACCGCTAGTAAATGGTTTTAAATAAAAGAGAGAGAGAGAGAGAGAGAGAGAGAGAGAGAGAGAGAGAGAGAGAGAGAGAAAGAGAGTGTTAGAATTCCCTAGTTTTGTTTGAATTAATTAAAACCAGTATTGGCACGAAACAAGCTGAGCTGTAGCTTCAGCTCTGTGAATTGTTACTTAAAGGAGCACTCCACTTTTTTTTGAAAATGTCATTGATATTATGCAGCGCCTGAAAAATAGTCCCCAGCTACACTGTAAAAATTACTGTGATTTTAACTGTAAAAACCGTAAAATGCTACAGTACAAACCAGTACAAAAATGGATAACCGTAATTTCCTGTAAAATTTACAGGGAAAACCGTAAACTGACATTCCCAGAATTCTCTGTGCTGAATTTCAAATTTTGTTAGAATTAGATGTTTTTTCTTTGAAATAACTCTTCTTCTTATTTTTTTCTGATTTTTTATTTTTATTAGGGTTGTACGTTACATATAATGTTGTTAAATTAATATTTATTGCATATTTCAGTTTAATGAGTCTCATCATGATGGTGTTTATTGCTTGTGTGAATGACAGTGTGCATCTTATTATTTAAAAGCTGCTTGTGATGTGTTCTCATCACCACCTGATTACCAGTGTATTACAAAGGTACGAAACAGATTTCAGTACTTCAATAAGTTAGTATATTAACATTATATCAGTTAAATTACGGTATTAAACTGTAAATTTAATACCGTAAATTAAAATCGTAAAACCTAAAAAGTTGTTCCTGTACTTTTTACAGAATAATTCTGGCAATCACAGCTGCCTTTTTTTTTTAAGATTTTTTTTTTACAGTCTAGTTTGTGTAGTTGCGCAATAGCAGAGTTGCTGGGGACTATTTTCAGCCATTGCATAATATCACTGCACCTGATGCACCCGTGGTACGGAAACAAAGTTATTACGCTGGAATGGGAGTATAGTTCCTAGCAAAATAATCCTAGAAAACAGTCTGTCTTAGTACACTATGTAAATACAGAAGAGTCAAGTTTTAAAGAGGAAAAATATAGAAACTCTTTGGTCATTTTTGAGCGAGATGCAAATGGTCTAATCCGATTCAATGATCTATGCTAAGTTAAGCTAAAAGTGCTACCGCCAAACCAAGGAGATCGGCTGAATGGATTAGAAAACGGTAAAACTCAACTGTTTAACTTTAGGGGAGTTGGAAAATTAGCCTAATTTAAAAAAAAAAAAAAGGAGTGTTCCTTTAAGGACATAGGATTGACGTTCGCCTCCATTTAATACGAAAATCAATAGCGCATAAATCTCTCTGACTCATAAAACACAACAAAATGACCTGTAATCTCTTTAGTGTCTCTTCCACATAAGTGAAGTGATTGAAATCCACTAAAAGACACTGTTACATCGCTTTAAGTGTTTCCCAAGCCTTTGAAGCTCTAAGCCATGAGAAACACCCATCAATAGTGTTTTAAACAAACGTTACTTTGCTGTTTGGTGCACCACTGCATGTCTAAATAGACACTTTAAGACTCACTGGCCAATACAGGTCCATGTTTAACAGCGCATAACACTTGTCTTATTTAGGAGCTTTTGAATGTCTCAGGCTGGAGCTGTAGGGACCTACAGTCAACGTTCCACTTGATGCTCCTGGTGGAGACCTTCAGAGCGTCATTGATCCTCTCCAGGACCGTCTGCAACTTTTGTTTCTGGGCAATCTCAGATTGAGTCACCTCTGCAACATTCAGCTTCTCACCTTCAAGCTTTTCTACAGGATGGAAACACTAGGGCAAATTAGAATCGAGAAAATGGAGAATGGAGAAGATCTTGAGAAGTTCGGGTAGAGTTTTCCTGGACATCTAGTCAGATAGATCCAATAGCCATATTGTAAACTAAACAGAGATGCTTTACCAAAGAGCTTCTGGAGAACCTGCCCATCATAGAGATCTTCAGCCAGGTCCTTCACGATGATCCTTTCACCAACCAGAACATCGTTGATCCAGTCAATGAGCACCTAATTTGGGTATAATCATGGTTTGGAAAGACATGTGGGTGAACATATAATGATAGAATTGACTTTTTTTTTTGGTTTTAAACACAGACCTTCATGAGTTCCTGGAGTTTTTGGTCATTTTTTGAGTTGGGGTCCACCATGGTGCGGACTTCATTTTCCTCTGTGAAGAAGAGAAAGAGACAGGCAGGAGGAAGGTGTAAGAGCATATTATTAACCTGGGCGAGCATCAATTGAATAATGAGGCTACGGGTTCACCTGCCTAGCATGATGTCCTCAGGATGAAGCTCAAAAGGTGTGGGACTCAGGGGGAGATTAATGGCGTTCATCCCCTCCTCCTGCAGCTCAGATACTATGGGATACAGGACACATTGGGTGAGAGATGACAAATTATTTCTGAATCAAAAAAAAAGAAGAAGAAACAAAAGAAAATAAATTGTGTAGGGTTTTTTCACCTTCATATTTTTGCGGTTATACAAGTGGTTGACCATATGTTCAGTAAATGCATTAAAGACATTTATAATGTTAAAAATGTATTTCAAATAAATGTTCTTTTGAACTTGGAATGTGAACTACTCAAAGTAGTAAAAAAAAAAAAAAAAAAAGAAAACAAAAAAAGTTTCACAGTTTCCACAAAACTATTACTTTTTCAAAACAACATTGTTTTAAGCACTGATACTGATAAGAAATGTTTCCAAATCAGCACTTTAGAATGACATATTACATTTTAAAAGATATTAAAGTAAAAAACAATTATTATAAGTTATAAATATTTCCCCGTTTTTATTGCATGCTTGATCAAATAAATGGAGTCTTGGTGAGAATAAGAAACTTGGGTAACTCTTTAGTATAGGGACACATTCTCATTATTAACTAGTTGCTTAATAGCATCCCTATTAACAACATATTTGGCTGTTTATTAGTACTTAAAGCACATCTTTTGCATGACTCAATGCTATATCCCTAATCCTACCCAGAACTTCAATGCATCAACATTCTCAACATCCTCAGAGAAACACCCCAGCCCTTCGCTCCCACCGCAACCCAGCATGCATCGCCGTCTACAGCGCTGATTATGGGGATGCGAACATCCTGTGCAGGATTCCAGAGGCCGCCCATGGAGGATGATATCCTATTAATCAACACCCTCTCGACCTCACGTGCAGCTGCTCTCCCGCTGCTTCTTCTCACTGACGTGGGGGTGCATACAATCCTACGGCACGACTAAGACATCATGTATCTTGTACTAGCTAGGGTGAGCGTTAAGGTTAACATGGGTGACTGGATGGATGCTAAACAATTTGAAAACAATTCAGAAATTGTCCAGCTACCTACAATTCCACCAGAAGATTCTGCTTGGAAAGAGCTACATAAAAAGCTAAATTCTTATTTATTTATTTTTAATTCAAAGGACAAAAATAACACTAAATAGGTTTGAAATGACATGAAGGAATGACAGGAATGACCTTTTAAGTGGTAGTCATCCTGCATCCTTTTAATTAATATTGCCAATTGTGGAACGAAAGCAATAAACATAAAATGCACTGCCTCCTGGGTACAAGCCACAAAATATTCCTCATCAAACAGGAGACGGAGAAATAGACGGTCAGAGTATCAGAAGGCTCAGCTGCTTTTTTCCTCTAATTCAGCCTTGCGAGTGCTGATGGGTGACACGCAATCATTGCAGAAGTGCACTCTGGGAATCGTGCAAACTCAGGAGAAACACTCCAATGTAATGGGCAGCGGCACACTGCCTAATTTACTTACCCCGGATAAGACCACAACAACAAGACTAATATATTTTTATTTGTTAAGGATCACTATAACTTGTCGGGATTATTTGGTATTGTAGCCTAGAGCCGCAGCTGTTCTTGTTTTAAGGCTGAGATGACTCTCATTCCTGTACAATCTTAAGCCTCATTCAGAAAGAATGCCTTACATGGTTAGAAGAGCACTGCTAGAGCTGGGTGTGAGCTTAAGTCAGCGCTTAAGAACAGTTTCAAATGTGCCAGCCAACGTGTGATTTGAGGTCTATAAACGGCTAGATGGTGTTTCTCAAGAATGTTGTCAGAATGATTTGATGATTCAGACATTTTTAGGTGTGGTTGAACACTGAAAGATTTGTATAATCATGCCTCCAGGTTGCATACTTTAAAGTGCTACTTGCCAAAATGGAGCACAAACAAATCTCTTAATAACTTAAAAGGTAAAATCATAACTGAACTGCTATTCATGGCTGTGACACGTTTCTGAGGTTACAGTCGTGTTCATTAGTGCCAGTCAAATGTTTGGTAACTAACATTCTTCAAAATATCTTATTTAGTGCTCAACAGATGAGGTTTGGAACAACTTAAGGATGATTGAATGATGACAATTTTAATTTAGGGCCAACTATCCCTTTAATGAGGAAAATCCCTTACATTTTTATGGTACGTTAATTTGTAATGTTTCTACTGCTTGCCTTTCTCTTTTTATTTTCAGCTCATTTTTCAAATAACATAACCATTGATTCAATGAGTCAATTCAATTGAGTTGGAGAAACGTAAGGACCGATTCGATCTGATTCGTGAACGAATCGCACTGACCGCTTTTGTAAAGTTATTTATAAAAATAAAAAAAGAACCGACTCAAAAGAACGATTCGTTGAGGAATCGAACATCGCTAGAAAGCTTCACAAACGTTGTAATGTAACGATCACATTTTTAAACACTTATAAACACCAGCTATCGTTTCTTTTTCGGGGTTTAAAGTATTTATGAAGAATAGAGAAGCTAGCAGTGTTAATATACGTATTACTGCGGGTCTGCGCGCATACAGTTGGAGGAGGGAATTATCCAGACTTCTGAAGAAGTTATGTACGTTAGCGACTTCAGATCAAAACTGTCATGACTAACGTTAGTTCGTTTCTTTAATATTTAGAACGTGCAAAATAAAGCGTTTTAATCTCAATCGCTACCTTCTTTCGCCTTTTTTCTCCTGGCCAGAGTCCCACCAAGTTTCCCCAGAAATGAGTCATCTTTCTTTCTGGAAGACGGAGACTTTGGAGTTGGTGACTTTGGAGAGGACGGAGATTTCTGCGGGGAAGACGCCATCGGTGCAAACAAACAATAAAGGACAGAAAAGTGTAAATACTATGATATTTCCCCCGCCGAGGAAGTGATTAAAATCCCAGGAACAGGAACGGAAACGGAATTCCAGCTATTTGCCCAGCCTTCTAAAACGAGCTTCCCTTATCCTTTGATCCCACCCTCTTTTCCAAAGGGACACTGTTTAGAAAGTTATTCGTAGTGAGCTAAAGCCAATTTTATCAGTAACGTTACTGCGGTGAGACATGAAGTGCCGAACGAAGAACAATTCATGCAAACAAACAAACAAATAGCCTAAATAAATAAATTAAATGACGGACTTTGACCGAATTGCTTAAACTAGCTTTTTAATACCATTTAATATTTTACATAAAAAAAGGAAAATGTAATATTCGAATAATTTTCAAATATGAATATATCTGAATGCATTGAAACTAAGCTTTTTTTTTTTACTTGTATTATTTATACACACATTTAAAAATATATCAGTGTTACTATATATATATATATATATATATATATATATACACACACACACACACACATACATTTAGAGGCTAAACATTTAAAAATTCATATGTAAATAAGCAATATTTTATAGTATACAGTTTTTATTTTATAATATAGAGAATCTTATTAAATATTATGAAACTTATAACAGTATTTTGAAATGATTTTCAGCGTTCGTATGTGTACATTTATTGACATTAAACATTCAAATTCATATTTAAACTTAGTTTTCTGGAGATAATCAGAGTCCACTCATTGTTTTAATATCTTTTAAATAAATTACACAAGGGAACAGACAGACAAAAATAAATCCAGAGCCCTTTATACATCTTGATTCTTGAAACAATGATATTTGGTTTTACTTTAGAAAGAGCGGCAATTTAAGGTCACTTAAGATATCATGTTCATTGCAAGACTAAGAAACAAACAGATACTCAACAGACACACTTTATCACTGCCTCTATTGGAATATTTACTAAAGAACAGAACAAACATCCATTAAGGGTTTCAACAAAACAGGAAGAGAAATCAAACAAGTCCCAAGAAAAAAAAAAATATCTTTAACTTTAACTATAGAAATATCATTGCTCCAGTGTGAACATTTGCAGTCAATCCTCTCACCTCTGTGGCTGTGCAACCTGTGTTTTGAAATCTAACATTCCTCATATTCAGTTAATAAAGAGGCACGTGATTGGTTTTTGGTTTATATCTTTTTAAGAACATTCAAGGCATTCAGTTGTTCCGGTTTGTTCAAGATCTTCAAATAAGGCTCTCTCAGTCTAAAGTAGTTCTTCTTGTACAGTAGGTCAGTAGAGCAGCTCTTCATCCAGTGTGAGAAGTTCAGGTCCAGTGAAACCGATAGCCTCTGGAGAGGATCATACTCTCCAGATCTCTGTCCTCTGATTTCTCCTTCAGCCGTTGCTCCTCCAGCAGACTCACCAGTTTGTCTCTTTTCTCCACCACCTTCATGATCTCCGCCAGCAGGCTCTGCTCCTCTGTCAGCTCACTCGCACTCTTCTCACGGTCTAGAAATGGAGGGAATACAAAGAGAGGCCTATTGTCAGTAAGAAGGTAAAATATTGTGCACATAACTTCCCATTTTGACCATGTAACAAGGTTTAATCACTTTCAATAACATCAAATATGTTGTATCATAAGCATGACACCATAAGCAGGTATTACACAGTGACACCTCTGTGTCGCAGGCTTAACTCCGTGTGTCTCTCACTGGTAAAGAGTGAGCTTCACCACCATCAAGAACTAAAATAGACTTTTGTTTGCCGGAGGCTGAGGGACCAACCATTGACTTGCAAATGAAGACACTATCACCTTCCTCAGCAGCTATCAATTCCTGTTCACAAGTAAATGCACCACCGCTTACAATATTGTATCACTAACAACCAATTATCCAATCCAATATCAGATTCGATATTTGAAAAGGTGGTCCACAGACCTAAATGGTTTTACATTTAACTTTCCAGTTATTAGATCAGGTCTGTAACCACCCTTTTTACGGTGCTATAGCTCTATATCTGTCTAAAGTTTGAAATAATGACAATTTTTTTTTAAAGTTTTTGAAGGAAGTCTCTTCTGCTCACCAAGGTTGCATTTATTTGATAAAAGAAATACAGCAATATTGTGAAATATTATGACAATTTAAAACAACTTATCTATTTGAATATATTTTATGATGTTATTTATTCCTGTGATTGCAAAGCTGAATTTTCAGCATCATTACTCCAGTCTTCAGTGTCACGTGATCCTTCAGAAATCATTCTAATATGCTGATTTGATGCTCAAGAAACATTTCTGATTATTATCCATGTTGAAACTGTGTTGCTGCTTATTAATATGTTTGTGGAAATCATGACACATTACAATTTAATGGTTTGAGGGAAGATAAAAATAATTATTATAATAACTTCATAGTTTTATTAAGCAGGGCACATTAAATTAATCAAAAGTGACAATAAAAGACATTTAGAATATTTCATAAGATTTCTATTTCAAATCAATACTGTTCTTCTGACTATTCTTCATAAAATCCTGAACAATAATTGTTGTACGGTTTCCACAAAAACAATGAAGCTGCAAAAACTGTATTCAATGTTGACATTAAAAAGAATACTATTAATAATTGACCAAATATAAAATTTAACAGATTCAAATATATTCATATAAAAACAGTTATTTTAAATTGACAATATTTTTACAAAACTACGGTTTTACGTTTTTTGATCATATAAATGCAGATTTTGTGAACGTAGACTTATAAATACTAATAATTGTAATTATTCCAAACTCTTGACCAGTTTTGTACATATAATTCCAAACCCACCTTCAGTGGCCATTCGTCGTCTCAGGTCTTGCTGTAGCCGACTTTGAGTGTCCTCCAACTCCAGTTCTTGAGCACTAAAGACAAGAGCATTTATAAGACACGTATAAAAATTCTAAATCTTGATTAAAAGAGTCACAGGACTTACAAGATCATGAGTTCAGACTCATAACGTGACAGTTTGTTCTTCTCCAGGACCAGTTTTAACCAGGTTTGCAGTAGTGTGGTTTCATCTGTGGAGTCTTCGCCTGTGGAAACGACATGACACACTCTAAATTTACCGAACACTGAAATCTATAACACAACTAATATGACTCAATCATGTGATGGTGTTAGATTTGAATAGACTTGGTCCTAAACATTTGATCTACAGTGTACAATGTGAATCAACTGCTGTGATTAATACAAAATAAAATTGAAAATGTAAACTTTAATTTAATTTAATTTAACTTTAAAATGTAAAAAAATAATTTAAAATGTGAATAAAGTATATAAACTTACTACTAAAATCAAACAAAATAAAATAAAATTAAATTAAACAAGATTTTCTAGGCCCAGAAAATACTATTTTAAAATCCCCTGATATTTTGAGGTTTCCCGTGACTGTGGAAACCTCATGCATGCTTATTAGTTGTTCAAATCTACAAAATAAAAATTTTAGGACCATGTTGAATACTTCAAGTCAAACAAAAGCCAAATACTACTATTATTTCACTAATAGTTTTCCATAGTGCCACAATGTTTGAGTCTCCCACATTGACAGTTTCAGAGCATTGTCTTCTACATACTCCAACTCCCTATCCATTTGGAGGCCACAAATGTCAGTTAACAAAGAACCTATTCAACAAAAAAGCGCACCCCACAGCCCCTCATCTTAATACAATTATCCACACAAAGACTCATAAACATGCCAAACAATGGATTGTGGCAGGTCAAAGTGCACCGTCACAAAAGATTTGCCCCCATGTATTTATTAATAGCATTCTGCTGCCCTCGGTGAAGTCTGTTGATAGAAGACACACTGTATCCTTGCTGTCCACTTCACAAAAGGGACGTCTTCTCTACCGCCTGCATCCTTGCAGCATTGTGAAAGAGAGAGATACATTGACGAAACAAGGCCAGGAAAAAGATGTCACATGACACACTTAAAGCAATGCAGTGTCTTCCTTTATGCATTAATACTGTGGCAGCCTTCAACTATAAATCTATGAGCAAAAGTTCCATCTTTGCTTTTCCTAGTAGTTTCATTTGGTTTCTTAATTCCAACAATACCCGTCCAGGTTGTAGGACGTCAAAAGAGGAATTTCTGAGGAAGCAGAAGTGAATTTATAGGCGATGTTAAAATTCAATTTAGTCCTTATAATTAGAGCTTAGCGCTTTCAAAATATGATTATAAACTCATTATGCAGTAGGTTAAAAGGCTGCTGCGATTTGGCATTTTTCATTCGGAAAGACTTGTTGCCTTTAATAATCCCAACGTAGATCAACATTCACCAAAATAATGAAACATCACATTTTCAGCTCATTTCGGAGGCACTTTTCCCTTTCTCTGTCTATTTACAGAACCCATTACCTCTGCAGTCATTTCAACATAATTTTGACTCTAAATGGCCATTTAGTTCGAATGCAAATCACTATTATTTGAATCTCTAATTTCCCCCTCTAAAAAAAGTCAAACAATAAGACAGCAGCTTATTTGCAGGTTCTCTTTGTGTACACGGCATATGGATCCAGGGGTTAGTTCTGATTTGGCTCAAAATCTTTCTGTGGACAATAACAATACATTGACAATACAGATTTCATACAATAAAATAAAAAAAAATAAAAAAAAACATTTATATATACCGAAAGAAAGAAATACCTTATTGTTTGTAAAGCCCCGTTCACACCAAGAACGATAACTATAAAGTATAAAATATCGATAAAGATATAGTTCTAAAAATCATTCTCAATATTAAAGAATAGCACATCACAGTCCACATCACAACTATGATGATAAAGGCACAGACAAACGATATTGTTGGAATCACTTTTAGAACGATTTTTTACAGCTGATGAACGATACAAACATTGACAGCCAATCAGAATCCATCCTGCTATAATGAGCTGAGAATAAACAGACAACGTCGTTAACTGGTGTGGATGCCGACATCGTGATCTTTATAGTTATCATGCTTGGTGTGAACGTAGAGCACCCTGTCAAGTCACTACCTGTGACTTCCTGTGTGACATGAAATAAACAGGGTAAAAAAAAAAAAACTTATATAATGATATAATAATGAATTTAAGAACAAGTTCTTGGAAATAAGGACATGAAATCTCGTTCCCTATGGCAAAATATTTCTCAAGTTTGCACGCTTGATGGGGCAACAGCATTGTGCGCTTCATTCACATAGCCATCAGCAACTGACAAAAGCTGTAAGTGTCATAACACCCCTTTAAATAATCATATCACCATCACAGAGTGAGTGGGTGGAGACGGGGCAACATGTGAGGACAATGGGACTGATAATGAGCCACTTTAAATCAAATATTTCCAGATGTAATAACGTGTGACTGTGTTAGAATGTGCCATACCAGTTTCTCCTCTGAGGATCTTCTCCAGAGCCACACCTTTCTCCTCCAGAGCTCTCTGCTTCTCCTCAACTTCCTCCAGCTGTCTTTGGATTACCTGCCAATTACAATAAACCTGGATTCAGATCAATGTCTCTAAAGTAGATATACTTTACGGTCAGTTTACAGGAAAACCTCCCACTGAAAATGTCCTCAAAAATGCTATTAATGACATTTAAAAACTCCGGAATCTATGCCTCATGTCTTACCTGAGCCCGGTGAAGTCTTCGAAGTTCATCTCTCTTGGTTTGTTGCACAGCTGTTTTCTTCTGTGAGGTGCCACTGTGAGACTTTTTAGCAAATAGTTAACAAAAAAGTGACAAGTTTAAAAACCGGGGCTCTGTGCTTGAATGTGTAGAAGATTTGAACAAATTGTTGGAACAGCATGAGTTGTGATTCGTTAAGAGTCGCGGGGGAGCTTTTACCCTTTGTGAGTCTGGTTCCTGTTCCTCTTCACTAGACGAGTTGGACTCCTGTTGTTGTTGCTGAGCAGACGCTGTGGATACAACCCAGAGGCAATAATGTATCATTTAAATAGCAGAATGATTATTATTAAGGGATTTAACAGTAAATACTAGAAACAAACAAATATAAACCCAATATGGGCTATCAATAATAATTATAATTATAATAATAATAATGATAATAATAATAATAATAATACAACAACGTCAATTTATTTGAGCTCAAGGCATCTTTAACCATTTAGGGATTTACTGTATGAGTTGGTATCAAAATAAGCAAGTAAATAAACAAATATATAGATAGAAAAGTGATAAGAATTAAAATAAATTAATAATAATAATAATAATAATTATTATTATTATAACAAAATGTTAATTATTAGTTAACTAATTAGGCACATTTAAAAAATTAAGGAAATTATCAGTAAGCAACTAAATAAATAAATACTGGCTAATAATGAAAGACGACGACGACATTATTTTAGGTAAAGGCACATTTAAAAAAAAATTCAATTTATATAAATGATATAAAATTCAGTAAATAATACCAATATCAGTTGCTAAATATAAAAAAAATAATTAAATATAAAAAAAAATTTATCAATTATACTGGCCTAAATATAAACTAACTGTGCCATGAAAAGATTTGTATTGTAAATAATATAAAAAAAAACAGTTATCCTGATTATGAACATAAATGTACATGAACCAGCTCATCAGAACAGATCCATTATTAAAAATGACGCGTTTAACTATCACTATGCCATTAAAACTGTGCAGCAAACAATGTGGTATGTATATGGCGCTTTTCTAGAAATGTTTTGATACATCACAAGATGAAAGGTGCATGTCCCACAGTTACCTGAATATTGTATGCAGGGAATATAATGAAAGCCACTGGGAGATTAGACTGCATTATATAAAAGACAACAGTGCTGCATATAACAATGAAGATAACACAACCAGCAACATGGGTTTTGTGCACGTGTTTGTCATGGAAACAGCGCATTGCATCAAAACTTTAAATCACCAAACTTATATTGTGGTCATACATTTACACGATAAAGAAGTGAAATTATGTTGCTGCACCTGTTAAATTCTTTGTGCTCTTATTTTTCTCTAGCATTTTAATTAAGTGATTTTAAACTGCAGATGCGTGTCAATGGTCACTTTAACCTGCAATTACCGTTGCTTCTGAACCTGGAAAGAATGGTCAAGATGTCCTTCTGGTTGTCTCCTTTCCTCTGATCTGCTTCTTCGTTCCTCTTAATGCGCAGAGAGGAGAAGAAATTGAGTTTTCTGGGTGGTAAAGAGGCCATGTCATCTTTTGTGCCCTTGTGGGTCTTGGAGCTGAGAGCCACCTGCTCCAGTAACGTGGTGAGCTCACTTTCTGTCCTCGCTCTAGACTGACTGTCATCGGTAGATGTGTTGCTGTGTTCCTCATCCTGGTTGCTCTGAATGCTGCTGCCAAACAAGCCACTGAGGTTGAAGGAGCCCTCAGACAACGGCCTGGCTTTCAGAGGTCTGTTTCTCCTAAGAACCACAGGGTTGTTTCCTTTTTTGCTGGTGGAGAAGGACTTCCGGAGACTGGCGGCCCACTGTTGGAAGCCAAGGAGCGGAGGAGTGGGTTCAGGTTGAGGACGGCTTGGTTTTGGTGGAGCTTCTGGTGCTGGTTGATTGTTCGGAGGACGCGTTGAAGTTCTGTCACATTGTTCTTCTCCAGAAGTCGAGGGCTTTCCAGGAGCAGCCAAGTCCCAGTCGAGCAGCTTCTCCTTTTCAGATAAAGACAGTGTGAGCTTCTTCTTGGGGCTGAGGGAGTTCGTCTCTGAGGGATCGGCTGCGATGACAGGCTCTGGAGAGGAAGTTCTTGGTTTTGGGGATTCGGGAAGAAAATGTGTGCGATAGAGAGGGATTTTTGGGATCTCGTCAATGGGTGTTGACTTCTTGTCCTCCATTAGGGGGCAGCCAGACTCTATAGTCGATGTTGCAGCCTTTGTTACAGAGAGCTGTTTGACAAAAGACAAGATCTTCATCAGCTCATGGATACATCAATTGAAGAATTGATGTACTATTTTGATCAACCTCCAGCTGGAGTCAACAAGTGATCATTTGAGGTTAGACAATGATGTTACACAGATTGACAGACAAAGTGAATGTAAATCAGTTTACAGATTCATGGATCTCCTCAAAGTCTGAGTCTCCATCTTCCTCTGCGAGGGCTTCAGTTTTATCGTCTGGTTTTCCACGGTGAAATTTCTTAATCAGGACGAGGGGCAGAGCTGCATGAGGTAATAATGCCACAAAGGGCTTTGATAAGTGATCACAGATCTAATAAATTAATAAAAAAATAAAAATAAAATAACACTAGAAAATAAACATGAATAATAATTATGTGTATGAACAAATAATAATAAATCAATACCCTTTCAATTCAGAAACTAGATTGTGAAATTTAGTATTCACTCTGGTTAGTTTCACTGAATTATAATATCATATTAGCCAAGTTATACTTGCAAGGAATATGACATGGTAAATTTGCTGAAAAGACTGAAATGTTTGCCTGTACTAATTGCTTTTGTATGATCTCAAACAATGGCTGTGAAACAGACCAGCAGCGTCCTCTGGTGAAGAGAGAGGATATGACCAGCATCCAACAAAAGACACGTAGTCTGTTTCTTAATTTGAATGTATAGCCTTTGGAAAAGTTGCTTTAGAGTTTTGCTTTCACTGCAAAATACCAGGAAACTGAGCTCTAATAATAAAGCACATGTGTTTGTCTGCCTTAGCTTTTATAAATAGATCATGCATGACGCTTGATATTAATCCAGTCAGGATTAACAAATGAATTCAGATTAGTCTTGTATGGCAACTAACATCACAGACACTACAATAGGCAAGGCTGAATCATTCAGCATGTTCAGCTGAGACACAGATAGACTCATTATTTTGAGCTCTTTATCAACCTTGAGCAGATAAACAACTCCGGCCTGCATAGAAACTCAACCGAGAATTAAGACTGTTGCTGACAAGACAGGTTCAGTGGGAAGGAAAAACACTTCTGCCGTGTCTGAAGGTTTCCATATTGTTGGTTTTATTCATGGAAGACTGAATGATACTTACTGGATCGGATTTTCTTCCTCCAGAGGTTGTTTTTGTTGGTAATTTCACCTTTGGATGTGGAGCGTTTCACTGCTGAAAAAAAGAGAAACTCAGAGTGAGCGCTTAAAGTGACATTGATCATTTAAGAGCATTTTATTTCAATATACATAACACAGTTTCAGTGTATATTTATTGTTTCACTTTGGAATGTGTTTTCAGCCAATAGCCAATAAAGACGAGCTAAGCAAACAAATCCAACAGCTGTTGTCTAACAAGCTACATGTGTGACCGAACAAAATGTTCATCTCGCTCAAGACACGTCCACAGGCCAAAAATAATATAAAGTTGACGGAAAAGTCTGGCTTTGACTGCCACTCCTTAACCTCATTCAAAAAATTTATGAAAAACCAAGCAGGAAACTCAGAGATGAACTTCAAATCAATCCAGTAATTAATAGTGCAAAAGAGACATATAAGCCATCCTTGTATAAAAGTAATGTGAATTTCGATATGTGACCTAAAGAGTGTCCAAATACATTTTGGGGCCATTATAAAAAGACAAAAACAAGAGGTGCTGTGACACTGTAAAACTATGAGGAAAACATACGTTTTTACAGACCTTTCTGCAGCAGAGGATCAGGACACACAGGTGCAGGATCTGCAGGATCTGGCTTTTTAGATGGATCTTTGACTTCACTACTGCAAAATAGGCAAAAGAAAGTATTAGACAGGATCTTTGTAGCGTTCACACTTTATTATTTTTAGTTATTTAATAATATTAAGACAGTACAGTAATTATAATAAATACTACAGTTATTATTAATTATTAAATGTTAAAGAAATGTTCACTCTAGACAATGTAGAAATACTAATTAACACAGTATCTCTCGCTCATATGGCCCAATAACACATGTGGAGTCTAACATGTCGACACAGGTACACATTTTATTTAAAAGTTTCATTGTCAGACTTAAATTGTCTTTCGGTTGGGTATGTTCACCGAACAAATACTGCATTGTTTTAAGCACTGCACGAGTGGAACTTCATTGGAAATTGCAGTTTTATATATTGCTACTTGATAAGAAACAAAGTCTTATCTTTCAAATTATGTGCATTTTCTTTCTCTTCAGGAAATTCAAACAATAAATACAATTTTGACGCTCTTCGATGTAGCACGACGGATCACTGTATAAACGCTTTAGTTAAAACCGTGCCGAGCGCAATCACCCCTTCCTCTTTACTGATAGATTTAATGTTAAAAAAACAAACATCTCATGCCTCATGTAATCGCTCAACCAATGTTTAAATCGTGGAAAGACCTAAAAAAAACAGCTAGTAAACAAAATGTCACAAAGCATGTTATGTTAGTTCGCTATAAATTAAATCTAATGAAGAGCTTTTCGTGAAATATTGGACTACATAGGCCTACTCATTATATTTTACTTTTTAAAAAAAATATATATAGCCTATGACAGCCACTGTGAAAATGAATATATTTCAACAACACATACATTTATAAGTTAATTTAAAAACTGCATTATGTATACAAACATGTAAACTGCACATTCCTAAGTTGAGTGTTGATTATTATATTTAAATATGAATAGTAGGCGAATTAAATAGAAGTTTGGGCTTTGTTGTTGATTGCAATCTTATAGTAATGTAAAAGGTCTCGCTATAGTTTAAAAGCATAAGCTGAATTTATTTCAAGAAAGAGCAATTTGTTCAGTAATCCACTGTTTAATTTAAATAAATAAACGTTTTATTTTCCTCTCTGCTGTACAGAGAGGTACAGCTGTACCTTGGTTTTGATGTCACTGTTCAGTATCAGGTACATACCGAACCGTTATGTTTGTGTACCGTTACACCTCTATTAGACATTAACATTTAAAGTGAATAGTGTAAACCAACCTCATATTTATGACCTCTGTTGAGCCTGAGAGGGCCTGCACCTCTGCACTCTCAGCCGGAGCACTGGGCTTTGACAAACCCTTCGGGTCATCCTGAGATCTGTAGTCCGATTCGGCTCCTGCGGGGTCCACACACACACATGACAGACTGAATTTATAAACCAGACCCTGATATCATGCTTTCCATATTCAGAATAGATTACGTACCTTAATGTCTGTATTTCACCAGCACAACAACAACATCTTATAATAACAAATTTTGCTTATTAATTTACATCATTATTATTATTACAAATATCCCTGAAGAGTAACTTTAATTTATAAAATGTTCCATGGCAGTCTTTTTAGTGGATCACTTTAATTAAAAGGTTTGTAAAAGCTGAATTCCTGTTTAAATGATGGTATAAGGTCATTGAAAGCTTTCATAAGATAACAGTATGTCTGAACACTTGGCTATATGTTAACTAATTTCTCATCTCTTTATTCCTGTTAAACAGACATTATAACCTTGAGACACTCTCCATATGAATGTCTGTTTTGATTAGTGTTTTTCAATAGCTTCTAACCTTCACTATTTAGTTCTCTTTCCCTTTAGCACAGTCTATGATATCCATTCATGTATATGCTGTATACTGCAGTCAATGCTGCTTTTTTGTGTCAAATGAGTTAAAAGACATAGCTCAAAGTTTCTAAAAGAGTTATTTTTTCATTCATTTTTAACCCTGTACATCTTGCACACAAACCCCCCAAAAAATTATTTGAGAGTTTTCATCTTCATATTTTGCCTACACAAAATAGCAAGATTAATTAAATGAAATATGGATATGAATCGATTCAATCTAACTCATGTTCTTTTTGGGGTGTGAGACACTAAGGCTATTTTAATAGCTTGATAAAAAAAAAAAAAACACACACACACACACACACACACACACACACACACATACATATACATATATATACAGTGGTTACAGAAAGTATTCAGACCCCCTTAAATTTTTCACTCTTTGTTATATTGCAGCCATTTGCTAAAATCAGTTAATTTTTTTTCCTCAATGTACGCACAGCACCCCATATTGACAGAAAAACACAGAATTGTTGACATTTTTGCACATTTATTAAAAAAGAAAAACTGAAATATCACATGGTCCTAAGTATTCAGACCCTTTGTTGTGTGACACTCATATATTTAACTCGGAGGCTGTCCATTTCTTCTGATCATCCTTGAGATGGTTCTACACCTTCATTTGAGTCCAGCTGTGTTTGATCATACTGATTGGACTTGATTAGGAAAGCCACACACCTGTCTGTATAAGACCTTACAGTGCATGTCAGAGCAAATGAGAATCATGAGGTCAAAGGAACTGCCTGAAGAGCTCAGAGACAGAACTGTGGCAAGGCACAGATCTGGCCAGGGTTACAAAAAAAACATTTCTGCTGCACCTGAGGTTCCTAAGAGCACAGTGGCCTCCATGATACTTAAATGGAAGACGTTTGGGATGACCACAACCCTTCCTAGAGCTGGCCGTCCGGTCAAACTGAGCTATTGGGGGAGAAGAGCCTCGATGAGAGAGGTAAAGAAGAGCCCGAAGATCACTGTGGCTGAGCTCCAGAGATGCAGACGGGAGATGGGAGAAAGTTGTATAAAGTCAACCATCACTGCAGCCCTCCACCAGTCGGGGCTTTATGGCAGAGTAGCCCGACGGAAGCCTCTCCTCATTGCAAGACACATGAAAGCCCCCATGGAGTTTGCTAAAAAACACCTGAAGGATTCTCTGGTCTGATGAGACCAAGATAGAACTTTTTGGCCTAAATTCTAAGTGGTATGTGTGGAGAAAACCAGGCACTGCTCATCACCGGTCCATGTGGGGTGGGGGTGTTTTTCAGCTGCAGGGACAGGGCGACTGGTTGCAATCGAGGGAAAGATTAATGCTGACAAATACAGGAATATCCTGGACGAAAACCTTCTCCAGAGTGCTCAGCACCTCAGACTGGGCCGAAGGTTCACCTTCCAACAAGACAATGACCCTAAGCACACAGCTAAAATAATGAAGGACTGGCTTTACAACAACTCTGCAACTGTTCTTGAATGGCACAGCCAGAGCCCTGACTTAAACCCAATTGAGCATCTCTGGCTGAAAATTGAGACCTGAAAATGGCTGTCCACCAGCGTTTACCATCCAACCTGACAGAACTGGAGAGGATCTGCAAGGAGGAATGGCAGAGGATCCCCAAATCCAGGTGTGATAAACTTGTTGCATCATTCCCGAAAAGACTCAAGGCTGTATTAGGTCGAAAGGGTGCTTCTACTAAACACTGAGCAAAGGGTCTGAATACTTAGGACCATGTGATATTTCAGTTTTTCTTTTTTAATAAATGTGCAAAAATGTCAACAATTCTGTGTTTTTCTGTGAATATGGGGTGCTGTGTGTACATTAATAAGGAAAAAAATGGACTTAAATGATTTTAGCAAATGGCTGCAAAATAACAGTGAAAAATGTATGGGGGTCTGAATACTTTCTGTACCCACTGTAGATACATATGTATACACAGCTGGTAAAATAAGTTTTGAACACGTCACCATTTTTCTCAGTTAATATATTTCTAAAAGTGGCGCTGACGAAATTTTCACCAGATTTCGGTGACAACCCTAGTAATCAATACATACAAAGAAAGTTAAACAAAGTTCCGAAATTAAGTTCTGTGTAATAAAGTGGAATGACCCAGGGGAAAAACTATTAACGAAGAAAGGGAGGAGCAAAAAGGCATGGAAAGCCAAGACACCAGCAGAAATCTATCAGTAATTAAAAATCAGTCCTGCCCTTTGTCAGTGGAAATTAATATTAGTTTGTTCACTCCCAACTGATGGCCTATAAAAAGGTGTCTCATTACCAACGTGTCACACAGGAAACATTTCAAGATGGGTAAAAGCAAAGAGCTCTCTTTTAAGACCTTCACAACTTTATTGTTGCAAAACATCCTGATGGTTACAGATGGATTTCTATACTTCTGCATGTTCCAGTGAGCACTTTTGGGGCCATAATCCGGAAGTGGAAAGAACATAATTACACCATAAACCAGCCACGACCAGGTGCTCCTCACAAGATTTCTGACCGAGCAGTGAAAATAATTATCAGAAGAGTTTTCTAAGAGCCAAGGACCACTTGTGGAGAGCTTCAGAAAGACCTGGAATTAGCAGGTACAATAGTTTCAAAGAAAACTATAAATAATGCACTCAACCGACGTGGCCTGTTTACACGCTCACCACACAAGGCTCTAATGCTGAAGAAAAAGCATGTTGAAGCTTGTTTAAAGTTTGCTGCACAACATTTAGACAAGCCTGTGAAATACTGGGAGAATTGAGTCTGGTCCGATGAGACCAAAATTAAACTCTTTGGATGCCATAATACACACCATGTTTGGAGGTCAAATGGTACCCAACGTCACGTCATGGTGTAGCACTGGCAAAATTCATATAATAGAAGGAATTATGAATGGGCAAATGCAGGGCTGTATTAAGACAGTGTGGTGCCCCTGGGCACTATACCTCAAAAGCCCCCCCCCCCTCCCCATCAGACATAATTAAGGTGATTTCTCAAATGTAATTTATTAACTTGCCCAATTAAATACATGTAGGCATATGAGCAGTGAGTACTATATTCAAATGTCTCAATTCAAAATGTACATCAATTCATCGACAGCATCAATTCACGTTTGAATTGACAGTACACCAACGGCTGTTCGCTTCCTGCTATCTGTGCCTCAGACATGTAGCTCTGCACTTCCAGTGCTGTACAGCTGCCCGTGTCCTGCGCACAGATTTCGAAATACTTGCACACAAATGACATAGCGAATGATTACAATGTAGTCTGTGCACGTGAGCACACTACTGGAAAAATCGGCCGAAAAAAAGACCAAAAACCGATTTTTGGCCGGTCAACCGGTGCATCAATGGTAAGCAGGGAGAGTGCAGTCAATCGCTTCTGTGTCATTGTCGTCCTGAGCTCATTCTTCACTCGTTTAAAACTGGAACATTTTGAATTGTAGCTAAAGCTCTAGCGTCCTTGTCTTTCTTTAACTTTCTTTTTGCAAAACCACTCAATTGACGTCTGTCCATTTTGATTCATTTTCTGTAGCCGTAAAAAAAAAAAAAAAAAAAAAAAAAAAGACACATTTGCCCGTACTTGTTGTGGACCAACTCAAAACCGAGGTGCGAGGACCCTATTGTATCTGCTCTGTTTCTTATTATTATTCTTCCGTTTCTCCAAAATGAATCGCATTTTTGAGGGCTTAAACATGCTCAAAAAGTCATGAAACTTTCCACACCTGTCAAACCTGGTGAAAATTTTCGTCTGATATAGGATTCAGAAGAGGGTGTGGCAAAATGGCTCGACAGTGCCACCTATACTAAAAAAAAATCAACAGCCTTCCAGCTATGTTTCACGTACATGCAAGAAAATTGGCACACACATGTAACACACCATTACCTACAAAAAAGACTCTTGGAGCAAATTTCTAAACCCAACAGGAAGTCGGTTATTTTTAATATTATGAGCAAATTTTGTGAAATTTTTGTCATTTCCATGCATTGTATTTTAACGAACTCCTCCTAGAGATTTATTCAGATGAACAAATTTGGTACACCTAATCTAAAGGCCTTTGCGATGTTAAATTGCGAAGATCTTGAGTTTTCGTCGAAGGGCGTGTCCGTGGCGGCCTGGCGAATTTTGATGATTCGCCATGAAAAATGAAGTTGCTATAACTAAGACATACAATGTCCAATCTGCCCCAAACTTCACATGTTTGATGAGACTCCGAACCTGAACAGATTGACATGCCCATATGTCAGTCATAGCGCCACCTATTGGCAATAGGAAGGGACATATTTTACACTGCGACGAATTACTCCTAGAAATTTTATGACATCAATGTCTTTTTTGTGGTCAGTCTAATCTAAAGACCTGTGTGATGTTTAGTTGTGAAGATCTTGAGTTTTCGTTAAAAGGTGTGTCCATGGCGCCGCGACGAAGTTCGATGTCTCGCCATGGGAATAAAAGATGTTATAACTCAGGCATAAAATGTCCGATCTTGCCCAAACTTCACATGTTTGATAAGAGTCCTGGCCTGAACACATCTGAAGGCCAATAATCCATCGGGTGTGGCAAAATGGCTCGATAGCGCCACCTACACACTTTCAATGGAGTGCGCCTCGAGCTACGTTTCATTTACATGTACAAAAATTGGTATACACATGTAACACACCAATACCTACAAAAAAAGTCTCTTGGTACGAAATTCGACTCCCAACAGGAAGTCGGTTATTTTGAATTTTCTCTGCAAAACTGGTGTTGTTTTTGCCATTTTCAGGGGTTGTACTTTAACGAACTCCTCCTAGAGATTTATTCAGATCAACACCAAACTTGATCAGTGTAATCTAAAGGCCTTTGCGATGTTAAATTGCGAAGATCTTGAGGTTTCGTAAAAGGGCGTGTCCATGGCAGCCTGACAAATTTTGCTGTTTTGCCATGAAAAAGGAAGTTGCTGTAACTCAGACATAAAATGTCCAATCTGCCCCAAACTTCACATGTTAGATAAGTCTTCTGCCCTTAACAGATCTACATGCCCATATTCACTTATAGTCATAGCGCCACCTGCTGGCAACAGGAAGTGACATTTTACGCTGCGACAAACTAGAGAATAGTAAACTGGAAATATTTTGACATTTAATGTATTTTTTGTGGTCAGTCTAATCTAAAGGCCTGTGCAATGTTAAATTGTGTTGATCTTGAGTTTATGTTACAGGGCGTGTCCATGGCGCCATGACAAAGTTTGATGTCTCGCCCCAGCAAGAGAAGTTGTTGTAACTCAGGCAAAAAAATGTTCAATCTTCCCCAAACTTCACGTTCGATAAGAGTCCTGGCCTGAACACATCTGAAGGCCAATATTCCATTATAATGATAGCGCCACCTGCTGGCAACAGGAAGATTGGCACATATATGGAATATACTTTGATATATTCCACTTATATTTATGACTTTAAATGCATATTTCTCACCGTTCACCTTTTTACTAAAGCCACTCGCTGCTGGTGAGCCCGGGTGCGAGGGCCCGTTCATCGCTGCTTGCAGCTTTAATTTATTATTATTATTGTTGTTGTTAAGTTAGTGTTCATAAACGAGTTATGTATGGTCTTTGAAGAATTTCAAGTTAATAATTAAACAACGTCAGAAAAATATTTTTAAAGCTTGTGTCATGTGGTGCCCCCCTAGTGATTATGAATGGTTTGTGCCCCTGGGCACTGGCCCAAGTGCCCTTATGGATAATCCGGCAATAAAAATCTGCTGCTTTCTACCAGGATGATGAAACAAGGGTGGATATTTCAATGAGACAGTGATCCCAAACACACAAGAAAACTGTCATTTGATTTCAGACAAAGAAAGTAAAGCTGCTAGAATGGCCCAGCCAATCACCTGACTTGAATCCAATAGAAAATCTCTGGAAAGAACTAAAGATTTGAAGACTGTTTGTGTGGAAGAATGGGCCAAAATCACACCTGAGCAATGCATACGACTAGTTTCTCCATACAGAAGGCATCTTTAAGCTGTCATTACCAACAAAGGCTTTTGTACAAAGAGTTAATCTGGTGAAAATTCTTTAGAAATATATTTACTGAGAAAAATGATGATGTGTTCAATACTTATTTTACCTGCAGTATATAATTTATAATTGAAATGATTATTGTGTATCATTTGAGTTCAAAATAGAAGGCAGTGCAATCACCTACAAAAAGCAGATAAAAGGACAGGATAGAAAAGACCCAAAAGAACCAAGTAAAGTTTGACTGTAAAGGAATTCAGACAATTTAAAATGGGTCTGATGTATGTTCTAAAAATGTTCATTAAAAATGGTTTGTTGCAGTTCCAATGCTTTAAAAAAAAAGGGATGTGAAGTTAAAATGTGTGAAAAGTGAAAAAACTAAAAGGGGGAGGATTATGTTTGTGAATCTGGGTGTGATACATCTGGTACAGGGTCATTTTTTAGGCGTATACTTAATTGTGATAGTTGGGTTACATTTCTTCTTATTAGCTTGGGAGTTGCATTGAGTACAAATACATCTTTGTTGAGGGTTACACAGGAAGCTCACTGAATCGGCAGACAATAAGGCAGAAACAAACTTTTAGAGTTAAAAAGGAATTTATTTTATGCGTACAGGCTTTAAATGTATGATAAATTAGGAGAAAACAGTCTTTAATTGTGAAATATACAAAGAAATAGTAAGCTAAAATTTACAAAAAACAATCCTTAAAGGACTTGAAAAATTGTACAAAACTAAGTCTTCTTATAGGACGACCTCAGTTTGTTTTTAGGAAAAGGAACAAGAGAGTGCTCTTACATGGGATTGGGATAGTAAAGCAGCCTCTGCAAAAGAGAGGACAAACATGGAGAGAAACAAGAAGGGAGGTTACTTTACGGGATGCCGTGTACTAGAAAAACAGGTGCATTTAAAAAGCATGCTAGGATAGTCGAGCGTACAAGTGCACTTCTGTTAGTAAGTTAACTTTGGTACCAGACAAATGCAATGGCGACTTCCAGTGAAGGACAGCGATGTTTGGTATATCTAATAAGACATGTTCATACATTAGACCCATGCTGCATTCACAATAGTGGGGTTAATATTATAGTTAAGGGAGCCAGTGCAAAGCTAAACAACCTGATCACCTGACCCATGCAGGCCAATCGCGTTCCTGCTCTCACGGTTCAGCCAATCAGAGGTTGGAGCATTGGAAACTTGAAACAGACTATGTATGATGTAGAAAAGGATGCAATATGAAGAGAAAAGAGGAAATTGAGAGAGAAATCGCACTAAAATCAAGGGTGAATTTTCCAGAACTATAATTATGCATATTCAGTACACTTAAAACACTGATAAAACAGTGCAACAACAACAACAAAAAAACACTTTTAAAGCTTTACACCACACATTTAGTTGAATGTTTGCATACTGATTGATTGAACAATTGGAGGTACCCTATTCACGGTGATACGGAGGGACATTTCCTCCACTTTTACATTAGAAATCAATGCAGAATAGGATGCATTTGACCAACAAAGACTATTTGCATTACATCACAAAGGAAAAAACAACACAATTTTGGTTATAAGCTACATCTAGATTCCCCAAAAAGCCGTAAACTAAGAAAAAGTGAACATTTTAACAACAAAAAAAAGACAAAGCGAGTCATTTTTCCTCATTAACAAAGTCGTCAAAATGCATTTTAATACTGTTTGGCATTTCCATTGCACATTGAACAAGGGGAGATGCAGACCTCTTAACGTCGCAGTCCCGTTAACCGGCAGTTTCAGGCAGTTAGGATAAAGCGGCACAACCCTTCTCAGTAAAGTGCTCTTAGTTTATCAGCTTTGGATCTAACATTTTCAATTAAAGGAATATTTACGAACACTGAATGTTTCTTAAACCCTGTAGGCCCATGGTTGTTCTTAAAGGGACGGTTCACCCAAAATGACAATTCTTTCATCATTTACACACTCTCATGTCATTCCAAACCTGTAGGACTTACTTTCATTTGTAGAACACAAAATAATATACTTTGATGAATGTTGATGATGTTTTTGTTATACAATAAAAGTCAATGGGGTCCAAAAAATAAAACCATAAAACAAACAAAAAAATAACATTTGACCCCATTGACTTTCATTGTATGGACACACTTCTCATTAATTAAAATATGTTATTTTGTGTTACGTTGATGAAAGTCAGTCATACAGGTTTGGAATGATGTGGATAAGTAAAAAAAATAAAAAATAAAAAATAAAGACAGAATTGTGTTTTTGGGGTGTAGTGTCCCTTTAAAGGAAATTACAATTGAAATTCTTACTCAAATTAAGTCAAACTCTGTCAAAGGTGCTGAGAAATAACTAAACATTATAAGTAATAAACTAAGGATGTCAGTGTAAGGGACTGGCCCAGTCTACAGAGTTTAGGAAGCCCCTTCCCTCGTCAGTCCAGCAGTACCGAGGACCCTTTAAGGCAGCTGGAGCCCTCGGTACGGCTCGACTGACTCCATCATGCTCACTGGGGAGGGAGCGATGGCCTCTCGGCTCATCTGGCCCGTCATCTCATGCAGCATGTATATGAAGGGCACACCCAGACTCAGTAGCTCATAAAGGAATACATAGTCCTCCTGGCGCTCTCTGAGGTGTAGCCCTACGGCCCGGGCCGTCTTATACATCCAGCGGGCAAGCTGGCGGGGCGTACCGAACAGTGTGCGGCCCACGTGCAGTGGCCAGTGCAGACGTTTCCTAATAAGGGAAGTCAGGGTACCTGAGGATGGGCCGCGGAGGCCGTCGGTGGCTGTGTAATCAGTACTAACGCTGGACGAGGGTCTGCCAACACCGTTGATCTGTAATAATGATGATGTACATAAAACAGAAGAGCATGGTAACATTTAACCTACACTAAAAGTTTCTTCTAATGTACATTTCAAATGTGCATAGGCATAGGTGTGATCGACAAAGAAACAAAAAAGCAGGAAACTATACGGTGCACTTATACCCCCCCCCCACCACACGCACACAGTGACAATTTATATATAATAATAAATTAATAAAAAATATTATGTACTTGTTTTTTGTTTAAATTAATTTATAAATTAAATAATTAAAAAAGGGAAGAAAAATTTAAATACACATCTAAATTAAATGATTGAACAAAAAAAAATAATAAAAGGAGTAATGTGGGAAATATGCTTCAAAGACTTGGCAAAATAGGGATGAAATCCAAAAAAATCTGTCAATAACTTGCTGCTGACGTGCACGAAAACTAGCCATTTATTTGGCATTTCTTGTCCTCCCAGATGTTTTGTTTTTCCTTATTTCTATGGTGTCCTTTACATCTATCAAAAATAACATCTTTATTTGCCTCTATATTTTTGAAAGGTATCTTTTCTTGTGTTTTTGTTCAGCCATTTTGTCAGTGCTTTATTATAGACTTCTATGATTGCTAATTCACAACAGAAGACGATTATGGAATGGACAGCGACTCTTAAGTAGCACGTAGAACGCGTTCATGTCAAGTAAAGTTTTTGGGAAAAGCGCGTGGAATTTTGGAGAGCGTTTATAACCTTGCACGTTGAGAGCGCTCTTAAGAGCGAAGATACATTGTTATCGGGAAACTCGACCCAGATCAGATTTAAGCATTCATTAAAGTGAATCGGTTCAAAGGAGTCATTAGTTCGCAAATCGGACGAGTCATTAGTGGACAGATATGCTCATATGCTCCGCGCATATAATGTTACTCCCAAATATATTTTTAGGTCGCACAGATTAAATTTCAGGAGCATATGCGACAAAAATTTTGGCAATTTCGAGCCTTGTAGAAGCTGCTAAACTTTCTAGCTAGAAGTAAGCAATAACCAACATGGCGTTACTTTGCTAAGTTAGCCCAGAATCTTTTCACATTAATGTTATGGAATCATGACAAAAGTGATCAATAGATTGGTTAAATTTTACTAGACCTGCATATAAAAATGAAAGACAATATATTGGATTTGCTTACATGAATCACCCGTGTTCACGGTCTTCGTCAGTCAACTGAAGCTGTTCACGTGAGTAGATGGTTGGGTGTGTGCGCATTCAGAACGGTGCGCGTACACTTTGAACTTCAATCGTGACAAATTATTGGACTACTTGCGGAGTGACATGACGACATGATTCAAAGGCACAAAAAACGTTGACAGCGGTGAGCGATCATTATGTTTACCAATACCCGACACATCGCAACCGCCTACACAACCCCCACCCCCCCGCGCTTTTTTTTTTTTTTTCTTGATTTACGAGAGCATAATTTTCAGGTCGGAAAAGCCGGATTTCCGGATTTTTCCGGAAGAATCACACCCCTGATAGGATACAGCAAGTAGACTGCACCAGACAGACAATGTATTTATTAGTGATGATAATAATAATAACAATAACAACAACAACTATTACTAATAACTAATAATTCTAAATAAAAAGAAAACACAACTAATAATAATAATTTATGTAGATTATTACTATTATTATTAATTGTTTTACCATTATTAGTATACTATTTATAAATAATAATAATAATACATGACTGAACAATAAAAATGTTTCTTAAAAGAATCTTCTGATTATAGAAATTCTGATTATTAACCAAATCTACATTATCTTGATTATGAATAATAGTTATAATAATTAAAACACAACACCGTCACAGATAACTAATAATTATATTTCTAATAACTAATGATTATATACTATTATAAACAATAAAAATTGCTTTTATAATTGTGTATAATAATAATGATTACTATTATTATTGTTATTACTATTATTAGTTACAGGTATTAATAATAACAACAACAAATAATAATATTACTAATAACTAATAATTATAAATGAATAATAAGTGAAGAAAACGACTAAATAAGAATAATTAACAGATCTAGATTATCTAGATTATTACTATTATTATTAGTGTTACAACTTTTATTAGTTATAGGTATAAATAATAATAATAATAATACTACATGATGGAATAATGAATTATTCTGAAAAGTTATCATTATTATTAACAAAATCTACATTATCTTGTTTAATAACAATAATTAATAACACAACCTATAACTAATAATTATATTACTAATAATGATATACTACTGTAAATAAAAATAGCTTTTATAATTACAATTTATAATTATAATAATGATTATTACTATTGTTTACTATTATTAGTTATATTATATATTAATAGTAATAATACATGACTGAATAATACAAATTATTCTGAAAAGTTATTATTAAAATCTAGATTATCTTGATTACTAATAATATAATAATTAAAAACACAACACCACCTATAACTTATTGTCCCACCATGTCACTGTTTGGACTTTTTTAAGTTTGCTCTGTTTCGACCTCGAATTTGTATGCATTGTTATTAAATTAAAAAAACCTTTTAAATATATTTAGGAGTGCATCAGATGTAAATAAAAATTATTTAAATAACTGACTTAAATCAATTATTATTGGTCTAATCGCAGCATTCTGCTGTCAAATATTTTTCTATAACTAATTCTAAACTGTATAACTGACTGATTTATTGGTTGACCACATCTGTTTAATAATTTATTACCTCTCCTCTTCGATGCCTACTGCTGATGTTTCTCTGAGAAAAGTGCAGCTTGCAGTAAAAAGTGCCTGCAAGAAAATAACAAGTAAATAATGTACTCCATTCAATACCACACACTACATGTAGCAGTCTAATGAACAGAAATGGCATTATAAACGCAACCTCACGCTAACAAACCTTGGTTGGAGTCGAAGGCATGACCACCCAGCCGCAGCGTGCAGCCGCAGATGTTACAGCGGAAACACTCTCTGTGGAAGAAGTATCCTTCCGCACTGAGCCGCTCCATTATGTACACACGCTTCTTACAGAAGTGACAAGTGTCGCTGCCGCCCAGAGCCAGAGGAAACTCCTTCCGCATGCTGGTCTGAAACACAACATCATCCATTCAATAGTGGGAAGGGATAAAAGGGATCAAACTAAATTTAGCTGTTACAACATTGTTCTAATACACTGCAATGAGATCAGACACAGGTTATTTATGGATAAATAAATTCAAAAACATTCTAAATAACATCAAATTACTAAATAAAATAATATAAAAATAATTTTTTTTTTTATAGGTTACATGGCATGCTGAAGTATTTTGCTATATTACTAGCACATTGATCAGCTGTTTTAATGAGAAAATTAGAAACTGGTTGAAACATCACAGATTTAAGTTTGCAGGTCAGTGAAATCACACAATATGAAAAGGGCACAATATTTTGTTAATAGGTCAATAAATCAATAAAACAATGCTTAAGCCAAAGCATGAAACGTTGTCCTGAAAAATAAGGCAAAAAGCTTGTGCTTTGATTAGCCAGATATAAGAATATACTGTATATGACTGCCCCAGATTCTGCACTTCTTCTGGGCTCTGTCTGCGGACAAATACTCTTTTAACTAGTTGTGGCCTTCAGCAAAAGAACATGCCGTTTTTGCACTTTTTTTTCCCACTTTCCACAGATCACAAGATTTGAACACACCATTTAACAATAGAAAACATCTGAGAAATAAAAGAAAACCTCATGACATTGGCCTACATCCTGAGGCTGAAACTATTGGGAAAATTAAAAGACTTCAGATTCACATAAATGAGAACATGGGCTCTGAAAACTTCAGAGGATTCTGTAGCTTCAAGAAACAATCTTGTCCCGGGACAGAAGCTGCTTACCAGCGAGAGGGTGAAGGGGTTGTTAGGTCTGTGATCGGTCTCGTATAATATGGCCAGAGTAGCAGCTTTAACACCAATAGCAGAAGAAACCTTTCCCACCGTTCTCTGACAATCAGCGGTGAAGAAATGAAGGGAGGAAAGGAGAATATAAATAAAATAAAAACAAATAAGGAAAAATAAAAATGTGGTAGATATTCAAACCATAGTGGAGAGTGATACAGATGTGAAAGTGTGGAAAAGCAAAGACTTTGTAAGTACTACATATGCAATATTTAAATGCATTCTTTTTTTTTATGAAAGTTCTTTTTTTTTTTTTTTTAAAGAAACGATGCCCTATTTCTATACCCACATTTAATAGAATTCTATCTAGGAATAAGGAATACTACTATATAGAAATATGATGTTTTACCACAGTCTTATTTTTTAATGTTATAGGAACTTAAGAAAAAGCAACATTTCTTAAAGTGTTGCAATCTCTCAGCAAACTACTACATAAAAACAATTGTGTTCTTTCATGCATTCAATGTGTAAGAAATTTGACGCTCCTTCAAAAGGAAGAAGAAATGCATGACTGTTTTTACAATGGCCCTAATTAGAAACCAATTCATTTTCTGAACTGTACAAAAAATGAAGGAAAACATATTTTTATCAATGGCAAAACATTATAGTGTTTATGACATCCAAGGTTAAGGTCAGTTTATTAGCAGCCTGAATACCTGTTTGGAGGGGTCAATGCACTCTACACGTCTGATTTCAGAGCGATCTGTGTGTTTATCATCCTTCAGTTGTGTTTCTGAATCTTCACTGCACTACAACCAATGGGAAGATGCCTTTCAATATGAATCATTCACAGATTCTGATATATTCTGTAATGTGCCTCAAACCACAGTCTGTGCAGATATACTTCAGAGTGTTAATGTGGTCTAAAACAAGAGAACTTTAATTACTATTAATATAATCACAATGTTTTACCTGCTGGTGTTGGACTGAAGGAACAGGAGACAGACGACAGGAAAGAGTAGAGGATTCTGGGATAGCGTGAAATGAGAAGGCTTCAGAAGGAGAGGAAGAAACGGAAGCAGAGCTTTCATCTGCCTGTGTGAGGAGAGCAGGAAGATGTAGAAAAAAAGAAACAAAAAAAATGAATCAATCCAAAGATTATACAAAAACTGAACACTAAAATGACAGAAGGGGAGGACAGAGATAAAATAATTAAAAATAATAATTACCACTACTAGTAATAAATGATTTATTCATTTTATTATTATAGTAAAATACAGCATTATTTTACATATTTGTTATAATTAATAAATAAAAATACTACTACTAACAATAAATTGTATTATATTAATGTAGATGTTACTAAAATATTAATATGTATTATTAAACAACTTATAATTAACATAATATAAATTATAATGAAATATGAAATATTTAGTAATATTTCAATAAATAAAACACTACAAATATAATAAACATTAATCTGTTATTATTATAATATTAAACAAATACAATTTTAATAACATTAGTATTTTAATATTTAATTTAGAATTAAGAAAAAATTATTTAAAATTAAAATTTGTTTATTAAAAATGTTCATTATATTTATTCAATTATTTTAATTTATTGAATTTTATTAAAAAAAATATTGTAACATTTGTATCAATTCGTTATTATTGTTATCAGTTATTATTATTATTAAAGTGGAGCTGATATTAAAATATTAATAGGTTATTTTAAATATTGTTATAAAGAAATTAAATTTGTACTATTAATAAATACATTTATAATAATATTAATGTTTAAATAATATTTAATATTCTAATTGAATCATTTTTTTAAGTTATAAATATTATACAATAATTCAATTGGTCAAAAACGTGAGGGTCTCAGGCTATCTCTGAAGGAGAGAATGAAAAAAGGGAAAGAAAGACAGAAAGAGAGAATAGAGGACTGCATTCAGCAAAGTGGCCAACCACAACGTGTCTTATGCATTCTTCATTAGTTCTGCTGAAATGAAAGCGTGCTGACCAAACAAAACTGTTCTGCGTTTCTTCTGCCTCAGTTGCGTTCAATAATTATATAAGTCAGGATGAAAAAGAAAAGGTCACTGTAAACGAAGCATAGAGAAAGACAGACACCACCAGAAGCTGGAACATTTAAGTCCTTTCTAGGGAAAATCCCTCATGAGGTCAAGTAAGGACAAAAACCAAAAGGCAACACACAGCACTTGTTAAAACACACTAAACATGCTCATGCCTCCATCACCAGCAGGGTGGACTATTGTAATGGTCTCCTCACCAGAACATAGACAGCTGCAGCTCATCCAGAACGCTGCTGCCAGAATTCTGACTAGAACCAGAAAATCTAAGCATATCACACCAGTCCTCAGGTCCTTACACTGGCTTCCAGTTACATTTTAGATTGATTTTAAAGTACGTTTACTTGTTTATAAATCACTCAATGGATATGCTCACTGAATATAAACCTCACAGACCACTCCGATCATTAAGATCAGTTAGAAATACCAAGGGTTCACACAAAACAAGGGGGTCTGCTTTTAGCCATTATGCCGCCCGCAGCGGAAGCCAGCTTCCAGAAGAGATCAGATGTGCTAAATAGGGGTGTAACGGTACGCAAAAATCACGGTTCAGTATGTACCTCGGTTTTAACTTCACGGTTCGGTTCATTTTCGGTACAGTAAGGGAAAGAAATGCAAACATTAAACTGCAGGTTGTTTATTACTATAAACCTTTTTTTTTACAATTTGTTTACACTTTTTAATAAAAAAAAAAAAAAAAAATATATATATATATATATATATATATAAAAAATACTGCTGCAAAGTTCTCCACTAAAATACTCTGTCTCAAACCAATATCGTATAATAAAATAATGAAAAATATAAATAAATAACTATGATTACAGTGAAGCATTACCAATCCCAGCTTGTAGGCCTGCTCATTTAAAAAATATATATATATATAACTTTTCCAAAGTGTAAAGTGCAGCATCAACAGTTTCAGTTTTTAGACCTGCTCAGATTTCGTTATTGCGTTGGACCGATCAGAACTAAGAGCAAAGGTCTGTTTAAATGCCGACGGGAGCTGCGTTTGAATAACAATAGTTTTTTTCCTGGTTGTAGTGATGTTCACACTCGCGTGATGCCTTTTGAAAACCTTAGGCCGGTGACACACTGGCATATTGCACCTGTCAAACATAGTCTATTTTGCCGTCAATACTGTTGACGGTGTCCTTTATCAGTAGGCTTTATATTTATGCTCAACATGAAGTATAGATAATGTTGTCGTGAAGACAAGATCCTGGTCTGTCGGCGGTCTTCCTCTATGTCACCTACAGTAGCAGCAGCGCGTCAGCGCCGCGTCAGGCACGATTCTGGTGTGTAAAGACACAGAAAACACGAGGCAGCCGTCACGCAACTGACACGCAGCAAAAAACGCCACGCTCACGCCACGCAGCCAGTGTGTTGCCGGCCTAAGAATCAGCTGCAGGGCGGTATTTGCGCTGAATGCGGAGACTTCCGCCACTTAATATGTTCATTTGAAAACACGAAAATGTACTTATGTTCCGCATACAAAATATTGCATTCGGTCATTCGGTACACACGTGCACCCTACCAAAAGCCCTGTACCGAAACGGTCCGGTACGAATACACGTACCGTTACACCCCTAGTGCTAAAACAATAGTCACATTTAAATGCAGACTCAAAACTCATCTGTTTAGCTGTGCATTTACTGAATGAGCACTGTGCGATGTCGGAACTCATAGCACTCTATTTTATGTATAATCATTTTATATTTAATTTTATTATTAAATTAATTTTAAATCGATTTTTAAATCATTTTCAAAGTTTTAAATTCCTTATTTTATAGTTGTGATTTTTTTTTTTTATGATTTTACTTTCTTTTTTGTAAAGCACTTTGAATTACCATTGTGTATGAAATGTGCTACAGTATATAAATAAACCACTGAAGTTTTGTGAGCACACAGTAAGCAGGGATATACCATCATGTGTTAGTATTACTGACGCAATGCAACCTGAAGTTTAGCTTTTCACCTGAAGTTGAGGTGGTTTGCCAGTGAACAAGCAGCTCAGTTGCTGAGCACGCTCTTTAATGCTCTTTTTGTTGAACTGTCTAGTAATTTCAGCCTGCACTTTTCTCTGCAAAGTATTCAAAGGCAAAAGAGAAAGAAAGCATTACATGAAAGAAAGGAAGTAAAACTATCACTGTTTGTAGCAATAATAGGTAGGCAGAAATGTGATGGGTTTGGACTGATGCATCACAGCGTTCACCTGAATGACTTCCTTTTCCAGCTTCTGTAGGCACTGCAGCATGCCGCCCAGGGCTAAATCTGAGGGGTCTGCTGGCTGGAGCACTTTGAAGGGAATGTGAGGAGATCTGGGACGAGACTCACTGACTTGATAACTTGAGGGAATTCCAGTGAGCTGGAGAGTGTGATGAACGCTAGTGGTTTTATAGTCGGACTGGATCTCTGTGTGACCATGGCTGGACTGGATTTCTATACAGTGGTCAGAATGATGGGTCTCATTCTGCGTGTGAGATTCCAGCAGTCTTAGATAAGGAGAAGGCTGAAAGGACACAGGTGACAATTTGTCAAAGCTAAAGCCAGATTCACAAAATTATAAGGAATGAATGATATATTGGTGCCATATTGGATATCAGCAGATATATATATATTTTTTTATCGTCGTACTGGTAGATACTGGACATTTTTAAAATTTAACTTTTTTTTTTTTTTTGCAAATTTAAAAATACATTTTATATTTGAATTATTTTAAAATGTTTTCATTTGAATTATTTTAATAAATTTTTTTGTGTTTTTATTAAAGAAAGTTTTGAATTTCTTAATTATTTGGAAGGGAGGAGTTTGCTCCGAACTTGCGAAATTCTGAGAAAGTTACAATATTTTCTGACCTTAGATGCATTTGAAACCTGTTGTAGTGGACTCCAATACACTATTAGGACACTTTAAAATACATATTACCTGCTCTTTAACTATTTCCCTACCAGCATTCTTTTGAAAAGTTGCCAGCCACCGCCAGCAATTTTGATGATTTTCACTCGCATTATTCGCATTATTTTTAATATGCATCTGTTTACATAAGAGATCGCTTGTTTCTCCATCCTGTTCACGTGCGTTTTTGTTTGGGAGGTTTTGTACTCGTTCAGATGATGTGTAATAGCGCCCCCGAGTGTATAACAGTGAAAACACAAAAAGACATAAAAACTCATCTTTGGCGGGGAAGCGTTGTCTTCTAAAAGATGAGATAACTAATCAATTGCGGGAAAAAAGTTAATAGTCTATAAAATAGTCTTAAATAGTCTTTTTTAAAAAAGTCTAAATTCAAACTTTAAATAACTTCTAAAAATAATATACCACAAAAATGACATTTAATATGATTTACACAAGTTGTGTTGTGTTCCTGGATCAGCATCCTTTGGTGTTTCTGGAACATCAATGAATGGCTGAATGCAGAAAACACATACTGAATGATTGATTTTAGGAATGTTATTCTAGGAAATTATATTTATTAAATTACAAATTTAGTGACATGGTCTACTCGTGTAAATCACACTGTGTCGTGGATGTGCGTCAGGTTTGCAGTGGACAATGCACTGCTGCATGGGATTCTGGGTGATGTGGAATGACAGATCTTCCCCGCTGGCGGACCATACCTGCCATTTTGGTTTGGGTGGAGGGGGTGAAGGGGGTGCGGGCTGGTTCTTAGGTTTGGCAAAGCGCAGGTTTTCTGTCATGTCCAGAGATACAGGTTTGTCAGCCTCAGAATCAGACTAGTTTCGGTAACATTGCACCCGAGGAGATAGAATGAGATAGAAGATGCAGAAAAAAAAGGACAGAAAGCAAGAGAAAATCAGAGGGAAGCTAGAGAAGCCACAGAAAAAGCAAAGCAAAATGTAAGAGCAGAAAAACTGAATGAAACCGCATTAAATTCTTAAGACCACAGATTGGCTTATGATCAACAACTCGACTGCACTGCACAGAAAGTTCATTAGCTGTTCACAGTCAGTAATGAAGTATTAACACCCCATGAGTGACCTACATCCTTTAAGCCTATAATTGAGCAGCCAGACCATTTAATGACCACTGCTAATCTCAAAAAAGGAAAGCCCTCTGCAAAAAAAACAGCAGGACAATCACAATTACACTGCATTATTCTTCTAAATTAAAATGTTCTCTAAATAATATACCCATACTTTTTGAAAATCTGTATCAAATCTATCAAATTTAATATAGAAACAGTAGAAATGTTATTTGTTTTTGTTGGCTGTTTCTTTTAATTCGTTTTAGGCTAATCTTAGTTTTCTAAAATTGACTAGCAAAACATGTCATTTAAAAAAAAAAATTTTCCTCTGTTTTTACATTTAGATCATATAGTGCTCTCTAACCTACAGTGAATCTCAAAAAACATACTAATTTAATAACACGGTTAAAAAGAATCTTTAGCAAAATCTTAAAATAAATATCCATCCATCCTTTCATTATAATTGTGGTGTCTACATTCACTTGTAGCACCAATTTACTTTAAGTGTTTATTCTGAATTTACTAAGGAATAATCAAATTATTCATTGTTATTTACAAATGTTTTCATTTTAAATAATATTATTAAACTTGACTGAATTTTTATTATAATAAGAATTTTTTTATTTATTGAGAAAATCAAATTACAGTGGCATGCGAAAGTTTGGGAACCCCTTGCAGAATCTGTGAAAATAATTTTCCTACATGAAAATGTGAATAATTTTTCACCCCCCAGCTCTTAATGCATCTTGTTTCCTTCTGGAGCATCAGTGAACGTTTGCACCTTTTTTAATAGTTGTGTTTGAGTCCCTCAATTGTCCTCAGTGTGAAAAGCTGTACCTCAAAATCATACAGTCACTGATGGAAAGGGTTCAAATATGCAAAGATGCTGGAAAACTGAAGAATCTGCAGGACCTTAAAGATTTTTCTGAAGAACAGTTCTCAGTTTAACTGTTCAGAACAAACAAGGGACTCATGCACAACCATCACTAAACAGAAAGACAGTCGTGGATCATCAGGTAACAGCACACAGTATTAAGAACCAAGGGTTCCCAAACTTTTGAATGGGGTTATTTTAATAATTTCAGCTATTTTTCTTGTAGACTATATCTAAACATCTTTTATGTAAAATATCCTACTCAGGACAGTACTAAATACAAATAACATGCATTTAGTATGATCTCTCTTATTTTGTTAAAATTATTCACATTTTTACAGATTCTGAAAGAGGTTCCTAAACTTTCGCATGCCACTGTGCATTTAAAAAAGTATTTAAAATATTTTAATTTAAATTAAATTTAGGGCTGTCAGTTTAACACGTTAATTAGTTATGAAGAAATAATGCAATTAAAATATTGTAATGCAGTTAACGCACTGGCCCCACCCCCAAACCTGTACATCATCTTACATTTCATATTGTTGACTTGAGAAATACGATACAGGGCAACAACTCCATAAATGCAGTTATGCCCTAAAATTCAAGATATTGGTGCAAAAATGCCCCTGTATGAGTTTTTGTATAAGTTTAAATGTGATTTTATATAACAGTTCAGTAAATAAAAAGTTGATATCATGTAACACAGCAACACACCTGAGCAACAGTGGTGTTTACTGTAGTTTCTGAATGAATCTGCATTTTAAACAAATGGAGTGAACAATGATCCAAAGGCCCATTCATAAACACAGCCCTTTACCTCATTCCTAAAATCTTTGAACAAATCAAATGAATGAATGAATAAATGAATGAATGAATGACTCAAAGACATTTACTGCCACCTGCTGGCAGATTTAGTTTCTTATTTAGAGTATCATTTCATAAAAAGTAAAATGAAATCAATAAAAAAAAAAACATTAAATGTATACACGCAAAAAAAAAAAAAAGTAAATTCTATAATTTACTCACCCTTATGTCATTTCAAACCTTTCTTTAATTTAAGAAACTAACTTTAATTGTAATAAACATTGCTGAGATGTTTCTCAAATTATCTTCTTTTATATTCCAAATGTTTTAGGTGTAAGAAATGTTATGTTGAATCAAATAAAATATTTATTTCTAAAGCTACAATTTGTAATGTCTACTTGATACCATCTCATTTAACACAACAACAGCTTTACTAATAACCTTTTGTGGGTATTTTCACAAATTTATTTTTTATTTATTATTTTAATTAATCAACATGTAATTAATTAGATAAAATAATCTGTAATCGACTGACAGCCCTAATTAAATTATTTAAATTTATTTGTTTTTGTTGACTGGTTCATTTCAGGGTGATCTTAGTTTTCCAAAATTGACTAGCAAAACATTTGTCATTTTAAGTAATACAAATTATTCATTGGTAACACTTTAACTGTAAAGTCAATAACTCAATAACATTATTTAACACACTACATTTTAATATACTTTTTAAATGTACTGTTGTTATATTATTATGATTTCTTTAAAACTATAAATATACAAGTGTTATTCTTGTAAACTCATAATAAATTAATATATGGTAATGCATACCTGAATTCTAAATTTAGGATTTACAAATATATACATAGTCATACATAACATTAGTCTAGATTATAAAATGCTTTAAAAGTAAAGGAAAATTGTACTTAATGCATTATATCCACAACTTTTTCTACCAACAACCCACGAAAAAAAGAAAAAAGCCAAGCAAATTCACAGCATTAATCTTACATTTTCTTCTGTGACAAACAAAAGTAAAGTTTTGAAATGCACCATCATGCATCCAAATTGAAGTATTCTGCATCTGATGAAGCAGAAGATTTACTTTCGCTTCACAAAGACAGGTATTCATAAGGGATTACAGACACGGTTCAGGAGCTGGATTAGATCAGAGATCCCTGCTGCTCTTCTACTGACTCCAGAGTATCAGTGCCACATGAGCAGTTTACAGTCTCTCGGTTTCTGAAATACTAAAACAGCCAACTACAGGACAAATGAAGATACCACAAAGAGACTCAATATAGTTTCTGTTATCATTTTAGCAGCGAAGGAGATCTTAAGGATCATAAATGAAGTATAATGTCACTTGGTGGACACTGGCTGCTGTAAAGAAGAAAAGAGAAGCAGAGCCGTACCTGTCTGCGCACACCACAGCTTGGCGCATTCTCCTCAAACCTGGCCAGCAGCTGAGTTGCCATGGAGCGCACCTTATTTTCCTTCTGCTCCTCTCTCTCACCTACAGGGGGTGCACTATGATTGGACATTGGCTGGGGAAAGAAACTGACCAATTAGCACAGGCAAAAGCACTAAACTGTGGGTGTTTAGAAAGAAGACACATAGGACAAGCTAACATACCTCCTCCAGATGACTGCTGGCCTTCTTCCTCTTTTTGTTGTCATTGTCTTCCAATTTTTTATCAACCTTGTGATACAGAAGTGGTAGTGTTTTACACTTTATTAGGTTTAAATGTTGGCTCAGTTTACATTAGTTAAGTGAACAGGACAAAAACGCTACCTTTGGGATTCTCTTTCGAGGCATAGCGTGATTTAGTGAGCTGTAAAGAGAATGTGTGGTCTTTGATGGATATTCTTCATTATTTGCATCAATCTCTTTGGGTACACCTGCAAACATGATACAAAATTCTGGTTTAGTATCATACTCTGGTGTATGCCAATGCAAATGAACAGGAAATGCTAAACCAGTTTTAGCAGGACAACGCTAAAATGTACCTCTGATATTACAAATTATAATAATAAAATAAATGGATGAGAGTGTGTGTGTGCGCGTGTGTCTAATTATATATATATATATATATATATATATATATATATATATATATATATATATATATATATATATATATATATATTTTACACACACACACACATATATATATATATATATATCTATATACATACACACACGTACATATATATATATATATATATATTAGTGTTGTCAAAAGACCCGGTACTTCGGTAACAAGTTGGTACTAAAAAAAATGTAAATGTGACGGTAACGTTACCAGGTTTCTTTAAGTACCGGTAGTACCGAGGTCCCGTTCAAACCCGGTTCAGCGCTATGATTTCCGCGAAGCAGAAAACGAGGACGGAATCTCAAAATCCAGTCATGAAAATGACAAATTCCATGACTGTCCATATTAAAATGTAAGTTTCAAAGTTAGCATAAATTAATCAAATCAAATCTCCATATGGACCAGTATCTGTAAATGTTAAGCCGCAAAAGTTGTTTGAAATATGAATCAGTGTTCTGCGCGTCTCTGTGTGAATTAATGAATGGCAGAGACGTGCGGGTTTGTTTACTACATAGACTGAAGCGCATGACGCTTGCATTAATTTCAGCATCTGAACTTCAGAGTTCTCTCTCCATCAAGCGATCTGAACTTTTCAGTTCATCTCAATGTACGCACAGCGCACCTGTATTTGATGCTCTGTAAACTCTTTGTGAAGGAGCACGACTCACCGTCGCTTTACTGATAGCGCTGTTTCTCACACATGCAAAGAGAGAGAGAGAGCAAGAGTCTTACCACGCTGAATCGACACGCTATATGTAAACTATTCTTTGTTGTCTTCTCCTTTCAAAATAATAGAGTTCATTTAGAATTATTCATTTTCTTTTTTGAACAAGCAGAAGACATACTGGTTTCTCCGGTAGTGGGCGGAGCTAATGCGCAAATTGCAATTTCATTGGCTGGCGCTGATCTAGTACCTTCCCTGTTTTGATTTCAGCAAATCAGTTTGACCGAACGCAGACAACGTGATTAATATTCATCAACCCAGCAGCTCATCAATTCATAGTGCATTGTATATACATTAGTATGATAGTAGAATTAGTAGTAGTATTATCTTTTAATAATAATTAATATGATCTATTGCTATTTTTTTTACAAAAACCCTCAATGACCAAAAATATCTTAAGCATCACAACCAGTCTTAAGTTCAGTTAAAATGACAAAGATACATTCATTAGGCCTAAAAGTTAATTTTTACATAAAGGCATTGTGCTAGAAATATTACTATTATTTAGTAAAATGTATGTGATATTGCTACTACTGTTGAAAAAATTTATAAAATTTTATTTTTTAAAGAAATAAATCACAATATTTCTTCCATGTTTTAATTTTAATAGCAAATCCCCTTTATTTACCAAAAATAAAATGTTTTTAAATTTCATAAATTAAAAGACAAATTAAATTTGGGTGAAACTTGTTTACTGTTTTACATAATTATATAAATTGTAGAAATACTTTAAACACAATTGTAAACTATAAAGAATGGCACTGGTTTTATTTGTAGTGCTAAAAAGTTTTTTTTTTTTATTAGCATATTTTAGTGTTTTGCTTTGGTACCGAAATTGGTACCGAGAACAGTGGATTTTCACTGGTATCGGTACCGCCGAATACTGAAATTTTGGTACCGTGACAACACACACACACATATTATATATATATATATATACACACACACACACACACATATATATATATATATATATATACACACAATAATAGTTAATAGTGGTAGAAAAAAATGGAATATAAAATACATCTATAAAATAGAATGTAAAATGTTTTTAGTTTGAAAAATCTTAACAGTATTAAGATTGCATGCACTAATAAAAAACACTTCGTCAACAGCAAAATATTATGGTCTGGTCTACATATTAAATTATATTAATAAACACCCTGAACGATTAAAAAATGATGCTGCAGCTTAAGTGCTTTCAAAAGGTAATGTAACAATATCATTTTTTTTTTCAATTTCTTGTAAGCTGGAGAACGCTCAAAGTGAGAAAACACGTGCACAGCAGATGCACAAATCAGCTATGACACAAAGCTACATCTGCATGCCAACATTTTTAAAATGCCTTACTCCGAGTCATGCAGCACTATCCAGACCATTATATTCCTCAACATGACAGTTGCCTAATGCAGTGTTTAATCTATAGCAAATAAGTCTCATGACAAATTTTGAATTTGCTCAAATCATCAAAAACACACTTTAAATAGTGGCACTGGAGATCTTCCCACACTTAATTTAGAATAAAGTATATTTGAGAAGAGATTTGTTTTTGTTTTTAAATCCAGGCTTCATTTGAAGGCGCATAAGTACATTTATGACACATTTCAGACTTCAGAATTATCCTTCTTTCACACTTCATTTGGGTTATTATTGAGGTTCTACAGTATGGAAAGCTCTACCTGTGACGGATTGAGGTGAGTTGCGGAACATCTCGTAAAATTTAGAGAGGTAGAGCACCATAATGAGCTTGTCTGGCCCTCGTTCGGCATTCATTTCCTTTCCTGTGGTGACCGGCTGGATGCCAAACTCCCGCTCTGCCACGTCAAACGCCAACTGGTTGTTTTTTGCGCAGTCTGCCTCGTTCAGGGAGTCAAAATCTCTGGACAGATCAAAAAGAAACTAGAGAAGTGAGATACATAAGTAGATCAAATGAGAGAAAACAGGGAAAACAGCTTATCAGGCCTAAATGCCATTCCATTGCACTGAGAACCTTTGTTCTCGCAATCTGTATCCTTAGTGATGCATAATATTTGTCCAAAACCCTCTCACAGAATTGTGTGATGATTAGACAAGCTGATTTATGATGAATTGCATCTCGTTGACACATTTTCTTTCACATTTACAAGGAACCGCAAGATTTATGATATAAAATGTGAAAATTATGAAGTAATGGGTGATGTAGATCATGATGTAACCTCTGCATGTTTTTCTTCCTCTTTCTTTTGGTCAATTAAATGTCTACTTTCCTGTTGTTCCCTTTTGATATAATCACCTTATTGAAGTGAACTGAACTCCTTTCACTAAGCTGCAGAGGAACGAAATTGAAATATCAAAGCTATTGTTCTTAATGCCGCGTTCCAGGCAACCCGTGTTTTTCCCAACCCGTGAAAGTGCACTGGAACGGCAGTCAAACCCATGACTTCCCACCCGTGAACTCGTAATAGATCGATGTACTCAGAGTTCCGAGTTCTGACGTCACACAGCACATGAAACAACGATGGCAGCCCCTACGAATAATATTGCCTACAGATGCAGTGTTTGTGCAAGTGGTACACGTTGGAAAAACGATTTTAGGACAATGTAACATTGCAATATAAATAATAATCTTGCTACAATTCCTTGCGCTCAGGAAGTTTGGCGTGACTTGCCTGGAACGGTACAAAGTCGTGGTTTAAAATTGTGACTTACGAGTTCAAAAACCTGCCTGGAATGCAGCATAAGTACAACTTGTTTTGATGGCTTAGGGAAAAAGGTACCGCCACATGTGTGAGATCCAAGAGCCGCCAAATAATGGAGCATTTGTCAAACCGTATGAGGGTGTGATCATGGGACTGTATGATAGCCAGTTTGTGTGTTATGTCCTGCTCACATGAGGTCTGGCCGCTGGCGGTGAATGAGGGCACACAGAGCCAAGCCGCTCCTCCAGGAGGTCGTAAGGTCGGTCACATCCACTCGCCTGTAGCCCTGAGTCTGCTTCTGACACCACTGCAGCAGCCGGCTGGGACGCACCTCTGATTCTGACGTCAATACACACCATCATTAGGAGCTTTACAGTGAAACGTTTTTAAATTATGAAACTTGTAATCCAATATATATATTTATTCAGAGACTCATCATAATCGGAATTATGACAAATCAGATGGCTCTTTATAATACCCGCCAGTGACATACACTACTGTTCAAAAGTTTGGGTCAGTAAGATTTACATAATTCAATGTAAATTGGGATAATTGTAATATGTATATATCACGTATTAATAATAAATATTATATTATTGTTCTTTTAAAACAACAGTTTTAAAAACATATCATTTACAATATTACATTACAACAGAAAACAGTTTGTTTAAATTGTAATTTTTCACTATATTATTGTTTTTAATATATATATATATATATATATTAGTGATGTCAAATTATTAAATAGCAATTAATCATACACAAAAAAGTTTGTTTACAGTGTGTTTACTGTGTATATTTATTATGTATATATAATTACACATACATGAATGTATACATTTAAGAAAAATATGCTGTTTATATATTAAACATGTATACAAAATATACATTATATGAATTTAAATATACACATGTAAATATATGTAAATATTTTAAAAATAAATATTCTATGTGTATACACATACACAGGACACACACATCATGTAAACAAAAACTTACTTTGGATGCTATAAATTGTGATTAATCATTTGACAGCACTGATATATACAGCATGTATATATGCATACTAGGGGTGTAACTTAGAGACCCGCACCCACTAATATTAACATTAAAATGATTGACATGCGCAAGCTAGGCATAGTTTCTAATTATAACACGTGTTTAAAGGGTTGCACAATGTGGCCAATCACAGACTCAGCAGTTGATTTCTGGAACTGGAACGGAATTACTTTAATGCTGGACTTTTGCGGACGGGAGGGGGATAAAAAATTAATGTTGCGGGTGGGAGCGGGACCAGATAAAATAAATTTATGCGGGAGCAGACGGGCACAGGACAGAATCTTGCGGGAGTGAGACTCTAGTGTAACAATTCACAAAATTCACAGTTCGGTTCGACACGACACAGTGGTGTCATGGTTCGGTACATTCGGTACAGGGTTAATTGGTTACGTGACAATGTTGAAAATATTTCAGTTTTAAACCATGAAGGCGAGCCAATTAATCTCAGTAATCTCAATTAATTCTTAATCTCAGTAAATTCACTAAGCAGAAAGTGAAAGTAAAGACAGAATGACGGAGCTTTCGGCATCTGATGACACATATTCTCTCAGAGACTAATCGACTTGCATGTGCATATTTATTTGATAAAAAATACAGAAAAAAAAAAATGTTATTATTATAATATTATAATATAAACTATAATACTGTCATTTAAAATAACAGTTTATATTTTAATATACTTTAAAATATAATGTATTCATGTGATGCAAAGCAGAATTTTCAGCATCATTACTCCAGTCTTCAGTGTTACAAGGTCCTTAGAAATCATTCTAATATGCTGATTTATTATCAGTGTTGGAAACAGTTGTGCTACTAAAACCTCGGAGTCAGTAAATTTTTCTCTTTATTTTTAGTAAGTAATTAATACTTTTATTCAGCAAGGATGTGTTAAATGGATAAAAAGTGAAAGTAAAGGACTCATATTGTTAGAAAATATTTTAATTTTAAATACATGCCGTTCTTTTTAACTTTTTAATCATAGAAGAATCCAAAAAAACATGTCTTACTGATACCAAACTTTTGAACGGCAGTGTATATACAAATATATACACACACACACACACACACACACAAACATGTACATATATACTGTATATAGTGTGAGTGATCAGATTCACTACAAGTCCACACATGCTTTTGTTGACTCTTTCCGTCATGTAACATGAACTTTTTGATTGAGTATAGGGTGTGGGAATTATTGTTCCTGTGAGACCACATCCAGGTGAGCCAATATAAAACAAATATGGATCTTATGGCATCACTACATCCTATTTCCAGAATGAGATTTTAAGAGTTGGTTGAGTGAAAATAATGACACTATTCCTATATTGTAATTATAAAACGAGTTAAATTTTTCAATATGAAGTTTTTTAAACAGCTTTTGTGTCAACAGTAGCACAATCAAGGGGAATCATTACCTGATATTGCTCTCTTTTTCCATCAATTTTAAGTGGAAATGCAGAAATAAGACAGAATTGCAAGTTGTTGCAAACCAAATGCAGGCATAACTTGAATTTGCATTGATTCTTGTGGTTGCAGTCCCTGAAAGGACTGTTTCAACAAAAGATTATCAGGCAGTCAAATTTGCTGCCATCTTGTAAGACACACAATTCTGAACGTACCTCGTCTGGAGATGTTTACAGATCTGCGTGTGGGTCCACTGCGCTCCAGAGAACTCAAGTCCTGCTCGCCGTTAATGTACAGATGCCGCACCTGAGACAGGAAGTTTAGCATTTAGAGGAGGAAGACGGATGCATATAGATCTATATATGGGGATGATGTGCGTGAGTCTCACCTGATGTGGTCGTACGCAGGTGGAGTTGAGGTTGGGGTAACGTGTGGCTGGGTCTATGGTGTACTGCTCAAAGTTCTTTGAGATGTTTTCTGCAGTCGTCTGAGGCAGGAGCCTGTAGATGCTTTCCCTATGATAAACAAACAGAGAGGACATTGGGTCCAGACAAACAAATTAAATTATTAAAAAACATGGCCAAGTGTGTTCATTGGTTGATGGAGTGTGTTCGCACCTCTCTGACAGAAGATCAAGGGGCCCTTTGCCCTGAGCCCAACCCTTTATCATCCATGCTGTGTCAAAGGCAGCCAGAAACCCTCGAGCACATCCTGTACCCATGGGCCAGAAAGGCTGGAGACCAATGAGACCGAGAGAAAACATTGCATGTTTACAGGCTACTCTAAACAAAACACCGTACAGTCAAGTGGCATGTTGAAATAATCAGGAATATATACACTTAAAGTAAACTATCTTTTCCTCTGTTTAATTTCAGACGTACTGTGGGGACACAAAGTGTCAAAAAATAAATAAAATAAAACATTTAAATATTTTTAAACCACAAAATAAATGGAAATTTTGAAATGTTCAAACTTTTTTAAAAAAGAAACAAGTAAAAGTTAATTGAAAAATTGTTATATGCAGCTTAAGAGTTGCTGTTACTAATGCAAATAGGGGATAAAGATATCCTAATCTAATTATTATGATTACATACAATACATAATTCAGATATATGACAATACAATTGGATTTTTTTTTTAATTCTAATTCAATTAGAAAAACTAACTATATATGGCATATGATGACACCTACCTCCAGCAGACTATCTCCAACCAGTGCCACCAGCAGCTGATGGCCGCTCTTTTCCCTCACCAGCGCGGCGTTCTCTGAGGCGTACATGCAGGTAAAGTCAAACATAGCCACATCTGGCTGGCCGTAGTGGTTGATGGCATAATCCAAAGAAGGAAGCTGGTAGTTTGTGCCAAAATCTGCAGCCTCACGGGCGTAAGAGAGCAAAGCCTCTTGGTTCACGTTGTTGCTCGCCAACAGCCGTTCAGTCTCAATATAGTCCTGGGAAAGGAAAAAAACAGAGGAAACATACTTTTAAATGAAATATTATGAGCATATATATATATATATATATATATATATACACACACACACACATATATACATACACACTCTATTTTATGGTTTTATTTTATTCAATGTAATTTTTTTCATTGCTTTTTTTTATATATATTCTTTGAATTTTTATTGTATAAAAATTTTTATACATTTTTTAAATGCAATACATCTAAAAATACATTTTAGGACCACTGTGATAACGGATCAGTTTTAGGTGCATGTGCAGGATGTTGAGTAATCACAAACAAACCTAGCAAGTAATGTCAAAACAATAGGGCAAATTTGAAACTAACAAATTAAAGTTAAGTGGATTGCACAGCAGCAGCATCATCATCATCATTATTATTATGATGGTGTGATGAGCCAGGTTTTTAAAGGCTCCACTGTGAGTACACCCAACTTCTTGTCCAAGCTCTTGTTCTCTCCAGACTGGACTATTGTAATGCTCTATTGTAATGGCGGGTCTTCCTGCATGTACTGTCAAGCCTCTGCAATTGATCCAGAATGCAGCAGCGAGGGTTGTCTTCAATGAGCCAAAAAAAGCTCACGTTACCCCCTCCTCATCAGGTTACACTGGCTACCAGTAGCCGCTCGCATCAAATTCAAGGTACTGATGCTTGCCTACAAGACGACCACTGGCACGGCACCAACATACCTAAACTCACTAGTTTAATCTTATGTGCTCTCCAGAAGTTTGCGCTCTGCAAGTGCACCAACTTGTGGTGGCATCCGCAAAATCACTCTCACTGACCTTTTCCTGGACTGTGCCCAGCTGGTGGAGTCTTTACTCATTTTCAAGAAACATCTAAAGACTTATCTTTTTCGCCAGCACTTAACCAACTAATACTAGCACTTTTCCTTCTTTTCTTGTCTTTAATTAAAAAAAAAAAAAAAAAAAAAACCTGGCTATGCGTTCTGTACTGGACTAACTGAGACTTGTAAAAGCCTTTAAGATAAAAAAAGCGATAAAAAGAGTTAAAAGCGTCTGCTAAATGATTAAATGTAAATGTACTGGGGCCGCTGTCCAAGGGTGTGAGAGTTTAAAACTCCAGACAAACTCCAAAGACTTAAATCTTAAAGCTTCAATCACTCAGCTGCTGTGCTGTAATATCCTGTATCATACTCCATGTCTGACAGAGACGCCAACACAAAGCTTCCTGATAGTTTCTATTCACATTAAACATGAAAAAGTTCTAATGCATTCAGAGAGCAAAAGACTTTGTAATGTCTATCATAGGATGACTAATATTCGCCGTAGGGCACACAAATGCTTGTTTTTACATAATGGTGTGGACCATTGTTTGATACTGTTTGAAGATTAAGCTCATAATAAAAGACCAACTCCAATCCTAACCTTGCTGCTAAAAGAAGTCAAAAATAAAAAATAATTAAAGCTAAACTAAAAAATAAATGACACCAAATACTACCATGATGTGTACATGCTCTACAAATGAATATACAAATCTATAAAATGATTTAATATTACTCATATTTACTTACATTGATGATCACACCCTTGTCCAGCAAGCTCTGTTTCTTTGCAGTCATGACAAAGTAGTGCGTGTTGTCCTTGTAATAGACAATGTTTTCCAAATCAATGCCTGTACAAAAGATAAATGAGGCCCATTAGCATGATTGTGCGACTGATTTGTAGCTGGTGTGGTGTGTACGATGAATTAAGCTCTATTATTAACTTTGATGAGGGCATATTCAAAATGGATTACAATGCAGTTTTGCTCACTTTTAGGAGTGGAACTATTACACACTGATGCTAATGTGTCCGGATTTGTATAATGTAATTTGTATTTAAGAAACATTAAGGAACGTGTCATCATTTTTAAAGAACACCGCTTTTGTTTCGGTCATGCAGGAGCTTCACCACACCTGTCTCCTCCCTGAGCTCCAAGAAGAACTTCTGATTGAAGATGAAGGCCACTCCACTGATCTCCTCCACTTTGGCCTCAGCTGTCGTGTTGCGATTGACAAAGTTTGCAGTGATGGCGATAGCTAGTTTACCTCTGAACTCCTTTCTCTTGAAGCCTGGAGTAGAGAGTATTGCTCACATTTGTTCAAAGTATTTAAATATTTAAAATAAATAATTGTATTAATTGTTTTTACTGATATGTATAAGATAAGACACAAGGTGCTTTAAAACAGTCAACAGTTTTTTGTTGTTTTCTTTTAAATCAATAGATAAGGTAATTGCTAAGGCAGCATATATTTGCAAAAATAAAAGGGCAAGACCTTTCAGGTCAAGCTGACCAGTGCAAAACAAGTGTTTTCATAACAAGTTGCACAATTCTGTCTTTGCACCTTTCTGTGTGAAAAAAGCAACATAATATATTTTCTTTTCAAGGTAGCACTTATACACCAAGTGTTTGTTTACTACCACTATCCCACATAAAAACAATTCATGTGTCAAGTCTGGGTGTAACTTAGCACAGCATGATTCAAAGGTCTCTTGTTCTAACTTGGAGAGCCAATTTAAGTGTGATCTAGGATCTGCCTTTCTGCTCGATGTCTGCGACACTGTGTCAGCAGGGAGCAATGAAATGGGTCCCGCTCCACCCCTGCTGTAGTGAGCTAACCAACTTCCTGTTAAACACAAAGAGCTGACCCGTGTTCTCAAGGAATGGCAGACTGAATGTAGGACAGAGAGTTTTAGCAAACTGGAGTCACTGGGGCAATTTTCCTGACTGAGTGAGCATGTTAAAGCCTTTTAGCAGGTTTATTACGCTTGAGAGAGAGACAAATCTTATAAGATGAAAAGATTCCAGTCTTAAAGGGCTAAATATGTGCCATTCACAAAGACATTTGCACAGTGTATTTTTTCTGATAAAGTGTTCCAAGATGTTAGTTTGGTCCACCATATGATGTCTGGCAAACAAAACCAAAAAACATACCATACAAACAACATCCCACCTAATATTACCAAGTTTATGAGTATACTTTTATATTGTAATAATTTCAGGAGCAATCTTTAAATGAATGTAGAAACAACATAGAACAAGTATTATTTTATATATATATATATATATATATATATATATATATATATATGGTGTGGTTATTTATATATATATATATATAAATATATATGCGTGGTTTGATGACACTAAGGAGGAGCGTGGAATGACGGGATTTGTTGTCTTCTACCCAACCGCTGACGGCCATCAATCAGACGATATGAAAACTATTACCACTTGTTCAACAAATATATATACTTGTGTACATTCAAACACAATAATTGGGCATACATAGCAAACGTGAGTTCAATGATTTGCGCAAGTAGATTACATCACTTCACTTGAAGCACTTCATACGTTTCAAAGGCTTTTATCGACAATTACATGACATTTATGCAAAGAGTCAGTATTTGCAGTGTTGGCCCTTCTTTTTCAGGACCTCTGCAATTCGACTGGGCATGCTCTCAATCAACTTCTGGGCCAAATCCTGACTGATAGCAACCCATTCTTTCATAATCACTTCTTGGAGTTTGTCAGAATTAGTGGGTTTTTGTTTCTCCACCCGCCTCTTGAGGATTGACCACAAGTTCTCAATGGGATTAAGATCTGGGGAGTTTCCAGGTCATGGACCCAAAATTTCAACATTGTGGTCCCTGAGCCACTTGGTTATCACTTTTACCTTATGGCACGGTGCTCCATCGTGCTGGAAAATGCATTGTTCTTCACCAAACTGTTGTTGGATTGTTGGAAGAAGTTGCTGTTGGAGGGTGTTTTGTTACCATTCTTTGTTCATGGCTGTGGTTTTGGGCAGAATTGTGAGTGAGCTCACTCCCTTGGATGAGAAGCAACCCCACACATGAATGGTGTCAGGATGCTTTACTGTTGGCATGACACAGGACTGATGGTAGCGCTCACATTTTCTTCTCCGGACAAGCCTTTTTCCAGATGCCCCAAACAATCGGAAAGGGGCTTCATTGGAGAATATGACTTTGCCCCAGTCCTCAGCAGTCCATTCACTATACTTTCTGCAGAAGATCAATCTGTCCCTGATGTTTTTTTTGGAGAGAAGTGGCTTCTTTGTTGCCCTTCTTGACACCAGGCCATCTTCCAGAAGTCTTGGCCTCACTGTGCGTGCAGATGCGCTCACACCTGCCTGCTGCCATTCCTGAGCAAGCTCTGCACTGGTGCCACTCCGATCCCGCAGCTGAATCCTCTTTAGGAGACGATCCTGGCGCTTGCTGGACTTTCTTGGACGCCCTGAAGCCTTCTTTACAAGAATTTAACCTCTTTCCTTGAAGTTCTTGATAATCCTATAAATTGTTGATTTAGGTGCAATCTTAGTAGCCACAATATCCTTGCCTGTGAAGCCATTTTTATGCAACGCAATGATGGCTGCACGCGTTTCTTTGCAGGTCACCATGGTAAACAATGGAAGAACAATGATTTCAAGCATCACCCTCCTTTTAACATGTCAAGCCATTCTAACCCAATCAGCCTGACATAATGATCTCCAGCCTTGTGCTCGTCAACATTCTCACCTGAGTTAACAAGACGATTACTGAAATGATCTCAGCAGGTCCTTTAATGACAGCAATGAAATGCAATGGAAAGGTTTTTTGGGGATTAAGTTAATTTTCATGGCAAAGAAGGACTATGCAATTCATCTGATCACTCTTCATAACATTCTGGAGTATATGCAAATTGCTATTATAAAAACTTAAGCAGCAACTTTTCCAATTTCCAGTATTTATGTAATTCTCAAAACATTTTGGCCACGACTGTAGGCTACAGGAGCACAGCATAGAGTGCCCTCTCACGGCTGTAGACTGTAATCTTTTCTCTTGGTTCATGTCAAATTAATTTTGATAAATAAGTCGCACCTGACTATAAGTTGCAGGACCAGCCAAACTATGAAAAGAAGTGCGACTTATAGTCCAGAAAATACAGTAATGTCATATCCTTATCTGTAAATGTCACAAATTCACGCAAGACCTCCAATTTTTGAATAAAGGCCCGCCCTGACAGTCTGTGAAAGTTGAAGTCTTTACCGAAAGAGTGCCGGCATGGCGGGTTGTACGTTAAACAGACTGAACACACAGAGGCGAGGGAGACAATATTCAGCGCAAAAAAAAAAAACATTCATTTTGCTGAAATACCTGTTGTTTAACATTTATATTTAGGTTTAAAAGTCAACATGCAGTGAGAGTAATTTATGAGAGTAGGAACTGTGAAGGGACAGCAGCGTGTAATTGTCTGAATATAATTATCAGATGCTTTTACAGGATGAAGAAATTACAGTAAGAGGAGACTGACTCTGGTTTTATTTGTCTTAATTATCTTTGTTTTCATTTTTGAGCTAGAGATTTAAACTATTCACTATATAGCCTACAGTGATTAACAAAATTATTAAAACAAAATTATGTAAGGTTTAGAACCAATTTATTTTAAGTTTGTGCCACTGCTGTTCTTTACTAACAGTATTGGTAATTACCAATATAATTTTTTAGCTTTCTGTATTGGTTAGACCTCCAATATGCGTAAACTTTTTATTAACAGTAGTAAGCTATTTTTAATGCAATAATATAATTATTGCTGTTATCTGTGAAAGGCAGAAAACAAAATTGTCAAGTGTTTTATAGTGTATTATTATTATAATACACAATTAGTCAAAAAGAACAAACAATGCTAGCAAGCATGCAAGCGGTTATCAAAAGCAAATTGTTATTATGTGAATAAATACTATTTAGTTGTTTCAGTTTGTTATTTGTCCAAAAATTACAATAACATTTATAGAATAAATTTTCTTTTGACTGATTGACAAAATATTTGTGTTTTGTCTTATGACAGGTGGTCTAATTAATTGTTAAGCACTGTATGTTTTCATAGTATTCAGTTGACACATTTGTTTTAAGGACATTGGGTATAATGTGGAATAGTGTGTTTTTGTTAGTAAATTTAGGGGTTTTATTTAAATTAATCAGAAAAATATAAATCAGCCAACTAATCGATTATTAAAATAATCATTAGGTGCAGCCCTAAAACGTGCCTCACATAAAGTCCTCCTGTAGCGAATCCATGTATTTTTAAGAAAAATATCCATATTTCAAATGTAATAAACTTTTGTGTCACTTACCCTATCTGTCATACACGGAAGCCATTCCAGCAGATGACGTAGGACGTATGTCTCACGTGCACGCCTCTGAGATATGCTAGTTTCAAGAGTTTGTTTACAGGAGCAAAGGAAGCAAAGTTTGCTTACTTTAGCAAAGGAAAACCAGTCTCCTCTTGGCTTATATCGAAATCCTCCAACATTTTTCTTTACAAATCCCTGGTTTATACTTCTAATTTGTGACTGCCATTTAGTTTTGTACTCTCTACGCATTCATCACTAATCACGCAACGCCGACGTCCTACGTCATCCACCAGAACGGCTTCTGCATACCACAGTTACATGAAGTGAGAGAAAAGTGTTTATTACATTTGAAATATGGATATTTTTCTTACAAAAACACATGGACACTCTACAAAAGGCACATATTACTATGGATGTGCACAATTTTTTTGACGTCTTGTGGACTGTTCAACATAAACATCCGCCCACTGCAATGATAATGCTTGGAATACCAAGGACAATTTTTTATAAAACTCAGATTGGATTCGTCTGAAAGAAGTCAGCCAGCTAGGATGCCTCAAGGGCGAGTAAAAAAAACAGGCTAATTTAAATTTTGGGGGTTTAACTAACCCTTTAAATATTTTTAACACCGTTAAAACTGGAAAAATTAAGAGCATGCACTGACAGACTAATTTTGACAGCACTGATATATATATTTATATAATGAAATATAATAAGAAATATAATGATATATAGCAAATATCCTGGGAATAAAACCCTTGAAATTGGCCATCATTTGCAAATATATGCTGCATAAGCAAATACCTTTTCATTTACTGTAACCATCAGGTTCTGCAAGTTGAATTCCGGGAATATTTCAGGCAAGATTAATATTGATTCCTTAGGATATGTTTGTTTAAAAGATAACAATTTCATTGCAAACAGAGTTCCTTCATTTACGCAAGGATAAGATGCACACATAACACAATTAACCTCAGATGATTTATGGAAACAGAAAAACGCCTACATTTCAAACCCAAGCCAGTTAGAAACTATGAAGGGTGAAATGGAAAATGTTATTTTTAGTTTTATATAAACAGCGTACATATTTGCTTACCATCAAGAGTGTTTCTCCTTCCATCTGCTCCAATGATCACATCAAACTCGTAGTCTGAGATGAGGTGATCGGCCGGCCGGACCTCTACCCTCCATCCAGGCCCTGGAATGCAGACATCTGGTCAAAGAGGCTCAAAGGAAAACAAAATAATTTGGCCTTTCTTTTGTTTACTGCAGCTTCAAAAGTACAGCCAACTCAGTGTGTGAAGCCACAAGGGAAAAAAGCTTACTTGTATCTGGAAACACAACCTTCATGTTCCATCCATGTGTGACGCCTGTATAATTTGACAAGGCCAACGATGCTCTTTTGATCAGCAATGCATAGCAGTAGAGGCGCTATAGACCATAATGACCCCCGACTTTATATATAGTACAGAACTGAGGGTTTATCATTTGCACAATGCAGACTGGTGAGTGCCATTGACGTGGAGGAATGGCGCAAACCTTCTCGGTATCAGTCGTGTATGTGCATCAAGGGTACATAGTGAGAAGGTGTCAGTTTTCATGATCTGGTTTAGCCCTGCTTTTGCTTCCATAAATTCATTAGGATCTTGAAGTAAGAAGTTACAACAATACCTGGGTAAACTGACATTCAACCAATGTTAGGCCCATTGTAGGTGTTAAAATGACACTTAAAGAGAAAATTATAAGCTTTCCCTAACCAGCTTTGTTAAATAGGCTGCAAGAAAAATAGCCCAGAGCATAAACAGAGAAGATAAATTTGAAAACCAGTCTACAGCTTCTTTCAGTCTGTGATCTCATTCCTAAACACAATGTCCTGGGTGTCCGTGGGGATATGCACGTAGGGCGACTTGCAAAAGGGTTTGTAAATCTGCCAAGAAATGACATAAGATAATGACATAAAGTAATGATTACCCAACCCTTTCCAGACCACCTGAGGTGTAAAGAAATCAGATGACAGTCTGTCTTGCACATATTTATAGTTATTTAATGGCTGTGTGGGATTATATGATGATGTCTGGGTGATCCACGCTTCTCAGGTCTGTCAGGGTGTATTGTGGACAGTAAATGTGAGCTACCTGTAAGAGACACTATGCTCAATGTTGTCCTCAAAGCTAGATGTCTTGATGATTGGCCAATTACCATCAGTGCCTTTGTCCTCAGGTGGCTCGAGAAGCTTGGCAAACTCAACGTTGACGTGCACCTCAACCCCAACAATGAGAGCAATCTTTAACAGCATGAGTTGCAGCTGACGAATACCTGAAAATAGAAGAAAGTCACCACTAGGAAGGAAACCCATTCATACTGTTCATTTTGTCATGTACTAGTACTGAGGATGTGATGGTGCTGGTACAAGGCCATTACAGTAATGTTGATATTAGACATGTGTCGGAATTCAATAATGCGATATATCATGGTAATGAACATGCACAACATTTTTTTTATCATGGGCACCTTTAAAATACCACGATTTGACCGTGTTGGCATTGCATGTGCACATATTCATTGTAAACAGCGCAGCCTGTTCATTATTAAAATAAAACATAGAATTAACAATACAGATAAAATGTAACAATCAATTTAAATAGTCTGTAGTCTGTGCCGTATAGCATGTTCACGCCACTGTGGCACATTTTTGTTTATGATGTTTCATTTCTGTCAATGTTGGAAAGTACAGAGCCAAGTTAAAGGTGCTACAGAATGCAAAAATCACTTTGATAAGGTGTTTGAACACAGTTGTGTGGCTACAGTGTGTGAAAACAACCAGCCTATAATGGTAAAAATCTACTCACTCATTGTTTTATAATTCCAAAAAAAATCATAAACGGTCTCTCTACACAAGCAGTTCCAGACTATGACGACATACAGGTGCTGGTCATATAATTAAAATATCATCAAAAAGTTGATTTCACTAATTCCATTCAAAAAGTTAAACTTCTATATTATATTCATTCATTACACACAGACTGATATATTTCAAATGTTTATTTCTTTTAATTTTGATGATTATAACTGACAACTAAGGAAAATCCACATTGTGCAGCATGAACTTAAATTATCAGGCAGCAGCCAGCAGCCAGTATCTTTAAAGAGATAAGCATGGAAAAAGACATTTGCATAATCCCAGCTACTCTAAATGCTTTACATCTCATTTGGTTGGGTTGGACTGTTCCTATCTCAGGGACCATAAAGAGGAACTTTATAAGACTTGAAATATGTTCAGTTTGCAGAGCATGAAATAAAAAGAACATCAGTGTGTCTAAAAAAAGGTTTTCCATCAAGCTCACACAACATCTGATGAAACCATATCTTGTTTTCCTGTTATGGTATGGCTCTGTGACTAGAAGGGATATCAGTGAGGAGTATCTGTAACTAAATTTTGGTTTCTGGTTAGTATGAAGACAGATTCGACCTACTGATGTGGTCTATAGATCCAGCACAGAACTTTCCATAAAACTTCTTGGCTCCAAGGTCCCTGAGGTCTTGGATGGTGTAAGGCCAAAGGTGCAGGACATTGTTCCTGGAGAAGGTGTCTCTTTTTTCAATCACCACCACCTTGGCACCAAGCAAAGCCAGCTCTATGGCAGTCCGAAAGCCGCAGGGACCACCACCAATGATGAGACACTGTGGAAACAAACAAGTTTGGCATCATTTAACGGACTTATGTAAATGACACTGTTGGGCATTTTTATGGAGATATTACAAGTGGAAGCAAAGACTCACTCCAAACACATCTACTTCTTGACCAATCAAAAACAATTTGTGCATGCTCATTCTTCTGGCATATTCAAATGTTATGATTTCAACTCCCCACTTGTCACTTAAAAGCCAATCCAAGCAAGTTTAAACAAACCAGGACTGGGTGACGTCTCTACTTGTCTCTCTCAACAAAGCAGGGATTTATGACTGTAGTTTCTTAGAAACATATGACAAGTGTTATAGTATACTTGACCTAATATGGTGTACAAACTCTCATAAACATCCATAAAAGGCTGGTTCAAAAGTGGTCATAAAATGGCAAAAACACTTTAATCACACTTTTATTACCTGTGATTATATGGAAAGAGAACAAAATTAATTGCTGAACTAACCTGGTGGCGTTTAGACGGAAAGACAATTTCAATTAAATGTCAGTTTGATCATTAGTTTGACCAAACATTTTCACATTAGAGGTGTTTGAATAAGGTGCATTTATAAAATGAACTCTTTAAGCTTAAATATGGAATTCATATGAAGATGAACGAAGGTCTTACGGGCATGACATGAGGGTGAGTAATTCATGACAGGATTAAACATTTTGGGTGAACTATCCCTTTAAGAGAAATTAATTTTTCCAATTCAAAAAATTCAGGAATGTTACTGTATGTTTTCCTTTGAACATGAACAACTTTAGTTCTGTGCAACTAACCAAACTGCTTTGACAGGAATCACAATTTCTGCCATCATTCTTTATCTTATTGTTTGACTTATGATCCCAACTTCCTGTAAGACGAGTCTGTGTGCACTATAGTCTCAGCTTCAGATACCACTGTAGGCTTCTGTGTCCTTACATTACTACTTTTGAAGACATTTAGAAAGGCGTTTCTGTGCCAGAGCAATGCTGACCTGCTTTCAAAAGCCAAGCTTTAGGATA